>NW_026600365.1:298061-323061 GCF_029448725.1 Salvelinus fontinalis
GGATGCCCCGGGATAGAGAGGGAATGAGAAGGAGGAGGAGAGATCAAAAAGGAGTGTGTGAGTTGGTAAATCAATTAGGCAGACAGCAGGAAAGAGGAGAACAGCCCAGAGGAGGAACAGTATTACATCACAGTGGACTGACAGTCTCTTTCACAACCCATCATCTCTGCTCATCATGACCCCATCGGCACACCTTCATTACATCATGGCCCTGATCTGTGTACGCCACCAATACAATCTGATTTGATAGAGTCCACACTACACTAGCTCTAAACACACGACTACTACACAGCTACTGTCAATAGATCGGTGTGTGGTGTGTGTGTGTGTGTGTGTGTGTGTGTGTGTGTGTGTGTGTGTGTGTGTGTGTGTGTGTGTGGTGTGTGCATACGCACATGTGTGTGTACCTCCATATCATTGCAGAAGGTGGCGTTGGTTCCAAAGAGGATCTGACACTGTTCGTCTGCACTGTAGTGCATGCCTGGCAGCTTGGGTGGCAGGCGGACCTGGTAGCGGCTTCTGGGGTCTGTGTGGAGCAGACAGCTGCTGGCTTTGGACCTGTCACACGCACCAGCGCATGCACACACACACACACACACACACACACACACACACACACACACACACACACACACACACACACACACACACACACACACACACACACACACACACACACACACACACACACACACACACACACACACACACAAAAGGACATATAAAGAGCAGAGTTGACAGTATGTCCTAGCAGGGATAGACTGTAGTTGGATGGTTTTTCAAGTTACACACTGACTAAATGATGACCTCAACCCTGGTTACCATTGTAATGTAGTATTGTATGACGGTCCCCTGTGTGTGACTGTATTTCAGACCAGTATCTGTCTCTAGAGCACAAAGCCCTGGGATTCACCAGAGAGTCTTTATCTTAAAGATACATAGAGAACACACAGCAGAGAATGTATCCAGTAGAGTACACACACAAACATGCACACGCACACACACACACACGCACACACACAAACGCACACACACAACTAACCTTAGCTCCTAAATCTAACCCTAGCTCCTAGCCCTAAATCTAAATCTGACCCTAGCTCCTAACCCTAAATCTAACCCTAGAATATTTAAACACGTCCACACTACCATACATAATCCAGAAAACATAGACCAAAAAATTTGACCCTATGGGTTCTTGTCAAAAGTAGTGCACTATATAGGGAATAGGTTGCCATTTGGGACACAAACCTAGAGGAACATACACTATGGATCCAGCACGGAGACTGTCTGTGCCTTGGCTCGGGAATATGTGCTTTTGATGACATTGTGGTATAGGAAAAGAGAAATCCAGAAATGTTATATTGATGCCTGCAATGTGTGCATGGGAAAAGCTTCTTTTGACCGAACCTCAACATTCACCTTTCACCACACAGGTCTGCTAAAAAGAGGGTTGGGCAACTCTGGTCCTGGAGGGAAGCAGTATGTACAGGCTTTTGTTCCACCCCAGCACTAACAGTGTGAACATTAACACTTCTGTTACATATAATCATGGTCCAATGTCAAGGGAGTGATTTCAGAGCGCCAGACAGCCAACAAACTACATTTGTAGTCCATGCTCCAGTCACAGTCAATCAGATCCATTGTTTGCAATATAAATCAAGCCATCGCTATGGTAATAGCTTCTAGGCAACAGCAGCCCATAGATGAAAGCCGATGCCATCTTGTAGAGTTGTGATGAATGCATTGAGTAGGAGACGCCATTCAACTTGATTAAACTGCCTGACAGCAGTAAGGGCTGGAACACAGTAAGTTCCATCACTGTGAGTGACTGGTTACAAAGACCTTGTCAAAGTCAATAACATAATGGCTGGAAGGAAACTAGAGGTCATTTATTCAAGGAAGTGAGTTGGGCGGAGGGATATATTGTGTGTGTGTGAACGTGCGCGTGTGTCAGTGTATGTGTCCATTCTGAAAGTGGAAAACTGGACCCTTTAGGCCAGTGAACTGAGGCACATTTTCCACTCTCATAATATTGCTATGCTCCACTTAGTAACCTAGAGAGTGTGTCTGTGTGAGTCATTGTGTGTGTTTGTGTGTGTGTGTCTCACCTGAGGAACTTCTCCAGGTCGTCACGGCTGCAGGGGGACCATGATAGGTCGCTGGGGTTACGGCCCTTCACCCATTCGCCAGACATGATGTGGGAGTGGCCTGTACAGGTAGCATGGTCGTCATCGTGGCTCATCCCTATGCTGGAGAGAGAATCACACACACACACACACACACACCATTATATACCATAGACACACAAACACACCATTATATACCATATAGACACACACACACCACACACACACACACACACACACACACACACACACACACACACACACACACACACACACACACACACACACACACACACACACACACACACCATTATATCCCATATAGACAAACACACACCATTATATGCCATATAGACACACACACACACCATGATATACAATATAGACACATACCATTATATACCATATAGGCACACACCATGATATACCATATAGACACACACCACCATTATATACCATATAGACACACACACACACCATTATATACCATATAGACACACACACACCATTATATACCATATAGACACACACCACCATTATATACCATACACACACCCCTCCCTCTTAAATACCATATATACACACACACACCATTACATACCATACAGACACACACCAGTATATACCATATTTACACACACCATTATATACCATATAGACACATACACACCATTTTATACCATAAAGACACACACACACACACCATTATATACCATATAGACATACACACACACATCATTATGTACCATATAGACACACACACACACACACACACCATTATTTACTCATACACTACTGGTATATGCTCATGTCTCTCAGGCACACACACACACACACACACACACCACACACCACACACCACACACACACACACACACACACACACACACACACACACACACACACACACACACACACACACACACACAGGTATATCTTACAATTTTTGTGAGGACCAGCAATTGATTCACATTTAAAATCATATTTTCCCTAACCCCTAAGCCTAACCCTAATATAGGAGAAACCAGCCACACCTTCTTGACACGCCTCAAACAAAACCTCTACACAACTGAAACAAACGCACTACAAACATACTTGTCTATTTATGGAAAAATCACATTGATTAACTCTTTGGTCGTTTCACGTTTTACTTACTTACTAATGGCGCTGCCTACTCCAGATGACTCGTTTTTTAAATCATATGAACAAAAAATATTACACTTTATTTGGAATGCTAAGCCAGACAAAATTAAATGTGCCTATTTATATAATGAATATGAGTTTGGGGGGCAAAAATTATTAAATATTAAAGCTTTAAACCTCTCACTAAAAGCTTCACTCATACATAAATTATACTTAAACCCAAAATGGATCTCCAGTAGATTATTAAGGCTCAAACTTTATTCAAAAATTGCCTTTTTGCCTATACAGATCACAACTTCTCATTTCCGACTAAATGAAAATGAAATTTTGTTTAAAGTATCACCCTTTCTTAAACAAAAACATACAAAGCTGGTTTCAAATTCAGTTTTAACCTCCAGAAAAAAAATTACCAAATATTACAACAAACATTATGGATAAACTCGAATATACTGATTAATTAAAAAAAAAACATTCTTTATGAACTTTTTACAATTTTATTGTATTATATTTATTAATGATATTATGAATAGAAACTGAGGAGTTATGTCACATATGCAGCTATCAGAAATATATGGGAATATCTGCTCAATCCAAACTTACAACCAACTGGATGCAGTACAACCACAAAAATGGAGGAGGCAAGAAAAGGGAGAAGGTAGGGAACTTGTTTGCCTGCCATATATTAAAGACATAAATTGGCTTAAAGGAACTGGCATAAATAGAAAAATATACCAGTTTCATTTGAGGACAAAAATGCTGACAGCTGCATACAGGTTGCAAAATAAATGGAAGGAGATTTTCGATGTACCAATTCCATGACACATGGTTTATGAACTGGTACAAAAAACTATACTGGATTCAACACTTAGAGTTTTTAAATGTAAGTTATTATATAAAACTCTTGCCACCAACATAATGCTATATACAGTATATGGGCATTAAACAATCTCAGCTCTGTAGATTTTGCTACAAAGAGACAGAATCAATAGACAATTTATTCTGGTATTGCTCCTATGTAGCTTGTTTCTGGTCACAGGTTCAGGAACGATTAAAAAATCACAACATGCATTTAAAATTAACCTTACAAATAACAGTGTTGGGCGAGTTGGAACGCCATAGTTAGTCAATAGATAATATAATAATGCTCGTAGGAAAGGTTTTCATCTTTAGCTCACAATCTGTGGATACTATACGAAACAAGCTACATAAATATGTGTATGCAACCAATAAAATGTGATTTAATTTGATTTGATTTCATGGATCCTTCAGGCGAATACCCGCCCAATGTTTCCCATATTCTCCTCTCTGACTTGCTATATACAGACACAACAGAAAGTTGCAATAGGCTTAACGTTTGTCACCAGCACAAACAGAAACCCTCTTAAAACTTAGCCTAAACCTAACCCCTAAGGCAAAAAATTGCCTTTTTACAAGTGAGGACCGGAAAAATGATCTCACTTCTTTGAATTTTTTGTTGGTTTAGTATTCTTGTGAGGACTTTTGATACTCACAAGTATAGTACAACGTGTACACACATACACACCTTTAAATGCGGAAAACAAATTTCAGTTGAATGCATTCAGTTGTACAACTGACTAGGTATCCCCCTTGGCCCTTTGTATCTATCTCTGCAACACATAACTAAAGACACAACATACACTCTTGCAACAGACAGTATAACATACTCTGAACACGTTTAAATACCTCTACACAACTTCAGCCCATCCTAACACACCTGTTACATATTCATTGGCTAAGGTCAGGGCCTCAGGGAAACTTCAACAGGAAAGAATATCTAGTGTACAGCTATACCACAGTAAGGATCTGTGTGCGTGTGTGTGTGTGTGTGTGTGTGTGTGTGTGTGTGTGTGTGTGTGTGTGTGCGTGCATGCGTGTGTTTCCTCTAAAGCCATGACCTACATTTTGCAAATGAAAAACAACAAACCCGGCCTGAAATCCCAGTAGCGCCTCAGAAACGAACAAAACCATTGAGTGGAATGACTGGACTCCCAATGCACAGACGTTGTTCCCAAATATGTTAATTTAGAATTTTTCCAGATCTCTGTAGGCTCTGGTTTAGTGCACACATTTACAACAGGGAAAGCAAACACGGGGGTTGTGTTCATTAGGCACAAAACTGAAGAAATTGCACGGAAACAGGGAGAAACTACCTGGACTAATTTTTGTTAACTGTTGCAAAACGTTTTAAAAATGTTGTATACCCTAAACAAAAAATAAAATCAAACTTTACTTGCCACCTGTGCTGAAGAAAATATTTACCAAGTAGGATAAAATAAAAAGTAACACAATAAGAATAACAATAACGAGGCTACATACAGGGGCACCGGTACCGAGTCAGTGTGCGGGGGTGCAGGCTAGTTGAGGTAATCTGTACATGTAGTACGAAATATTATAGTTATTATATTCATTTACATTTTAGGATACCTGAGGATTGGATAGAGACATAGTTTGACTTGTTTGAACAAAATTTAGCAGTAGCTTTTTGGACTCCTTTGTCTGCACAAATTTTTGGGATATAAAGAAGGATTTTATTAAAACGACCATTCATGTTGTAGCTGGGACCCTTGGGATTGCAAACAGAGGAAGATTTTCAAAAGTAAGTGATTTATTTAATCGCTATTTGGGATTTTATGAAGCCTGTGCTGTGCTCATGTTGCATGTTGTGCTCTCGCTGTAAAGCCTATTGTAAATCGGACAACGCAGTTAGATTAACAAGAATTTCATCTTTTAAATGATATAAGATACTTGTATGTTCATGAATGTTTAATATTACGATTATTTATTTGAATTGCGCGCCCTCCAATTTCACCGGATGTTGCGATCCCTAAGGATCAGCGTGGCAAACGCGTTGTTGCCTACTCTTATCACCTGGGACCTGCCCGTCAGGAAGTCCAGGATCCAGTTGCAGAGGGAGGTGTTTTGTCCCAGAGTCCTTAGCTTAGTGATGAGCTTCTTGGGCACTATGGGGTTGAACGCTGAGCTGTAGTCAATGAACAGCTATCTCACATAGGTGTTCCTTTTGTCCAGGTGAGAAAGAGCAGTGTGGAGTGCGATTGAGATTACGTCATCTGTGGATCTGTTGGGGCGGTATGCGAATTGGAGTGAGTCTAGGGTGTCCGGGAGGATGCTGTTGATGTGAGCCATGACCAGCCTTGCAAAGCACTTCATGGCTACTGACGTGAGTGCCATGGGGCGGTAATCATTTAGGTAGGTTACCTTCGCTTCCTTGGGCACAGGGACTATGGTGGTCTGCTTGAAACATATAGGTGTTACAGACTCGATCAGGGCGAGGTTGAAAATGTCAGTCAAGCATGCATGCTTTGATTCCACGTCCTAGTAATCCGTCTGGCCCAGCGGCTTTGTAAATGATGACCTGTTTAAAGATTTTGTTCACGTCGGCTACCAAGAGCGTTATCACACAGTCATCCAGAACAGCTGGTGCTCTCGTGCATGCGTCAATGTTGCTTGCCTCGAAGCGAGCATAAAAGCCATTTAGCTCGTCTGGTAGGCTCGCGTCACTAGGCGGCTCGCGTCTGGGTTTCCCTTTGTAGTCCATAATAGTTTTCAAGTTCTGCCACATCCGACGAGCATCAGAGCCGGTGTAGTAGGATTCAATCTTAATCCTGTATTGACGCTTTGCTTGTTTGATGGTTTGTCTGAGGGCATAGCGGGATATCTTATAAGCGTCCGGATTAGTCTCCCGCTCCTTGGAAACTGATGCGGATGTTGCCTGTAATCCGTGGCTTCTGGTTGGGATATGTACGTACAGTCACTGTGGGAACGACGTCATCGATGCACTTATTGATGAAGCCTATGACCGAGGTGGTGTATTCCTCAATGCCATTGGATGAATCCCAGAACATATTCCAGTCTGTGATAGCAAAACAGTCCTGTAGTATAGCATCTGCGTCATCTGACCACTTCCGTATTGAGCGAGTCACTGGTACTTCCTGCTTTAGTTATTGCTTGTAAGCAGGAATCATCAGGATATAATTATGGTCAGATTTGCCAAATGGAGGGCGGGGGAGAGCTTTGTATGCATCTCTGTGTGTGGAGTAAAGGTGGTCTAAGATTTTTTCCCCCCCTGGTTGCACATGTGACATGCTGGTAAAAATGTGGTAAAACTGATTTAAGTTTGCCTGCATTATACTCCCCGGCCACTAGGAGCGCCACTTCTGGGTGAGCATTTTCTTCTTTGCTTATGGCCTTATAGAGTTGGTTGAGAACGGTCTTAGTGCCAGCTTGTTTTGTGTTGGTAAATAGACGGCTACGAATAATACAGATTAGAATTCTCTTGGTAGATAATGTGGTTCGCAGCTTATCATAAGGTACTCTACCTCAGGCGAGCAATACCTCGAGACTTCTTTAATATTATACATCGCGCACCAGCTGTTATTGACATAAAGACACACACCCTCACCCCTCGTCCTACCAGAGGTAGCGTCTCTGTTTTGCCGGTGCATGGAAAATCCCACCAGCTCTATGTTGCCCGTAACTTCATTCAACCACGTCTCGGTGAAACATAAGATGTTTCAGTTTTTAATGTCCCGTTGGTAGGATAATCTTAATAGTAGGTCATCAATTGTATTTTCCAATGACTGCACGTTAGCAAGAAGAATGGAAGGCATTGGGAGTTTACTCGCTCGTGTCCCCTTTTCCGGCATCTTTTCTTCACGCAAAATACGTGGATCTGGGCCTGTTCCAGTGAAGGTAGGATATCCTTCTCGTCGGACTAGTTAAAGGAAAAAGTTTCTTCCAGTCCGAGGTGAGTAATTGCTTTTCTGATGTCCAGAAGTTATTTTCGGTCATAAGAGACAGTAGCAGCAACATTATGTACAAAATAAGATAAAAAATAAGTTACACAAAACACACAAAAAAATAACAAAATAGCACAATTGGTTGACCCAGGAGTGAACTGTATAAAGTCTTGGAGATTAAAAAGTGAAGTGTTTATTGGTCAAAGGTTTTAAAGGTGCACTATGCAGAAATCCTCCGCCATTTCCTGGTTGCTAAAATTCTCAAGTGGGTATAGTGTAGAGAATCCTTGTACCATCTAAACCGCTGTGAAATAAATATTTCCATTACCAAAAAGATTGTATTTTCACCTGTTTGAAGCTGGTGTACGAAACCTAAAGTAAAAGACGCAAAAATGAAACTTAAAAAACGGGAAGCATAGAAATAGCACACATAGAACATATGTACCGCCTCTTAGACTTCTTAAACTAAAAAGCATTTTCAATTGAAATTATCCAATGAGTTTTCTTTTTAGTCCAGCTAGGCCTCATCTTTGTCCAGGAATCCACCCCAAAGTGGTACAGACAAACAACAAATTGAATCAGTTCTTCAAGGGCTGTGGATTAGACATTGATTTCCACTAGGAGTGATAAGTGCTTGATAAGAACGCACCTCATCCACCGACTCACTTACATGAAGAGGAGTAACAGAGACGAGCAAATCAATATCCACTGGCTCTGTGAGGATGCGAACATCTGGAAGAGCTACTGTGTAACAGTGAATACAAAGCAACGACATAGTAAAAGGAAGGTGAGTACACAGTACACACTTAAACCCAGTAAAAGTATAGATTTCATGGCTAATTCGATGAGGATCTAGCATAATGGTTGGAGATTAATTTCTCATGTTAGATCTGTCTTTATTAAACAATGTATTCATAATGAATCACATGTGAAAGGTTTGAAAGCAAAACAACCGTGACCAACATAAATCATCATGTTTCCTGTTTCTCACCCTTGTTTTACTGTTTCCTTGAATGTTGAGAATTTATGTTATTATTCATATATTCTCTTCCTACCTTCCTTAAAGTGGTAGTTCAGTATTTTACAACTTATTGTTTTATGTTTTTTTGTAGCCATTTCCTGCAGTTTATGACCAAATCGCCTCTTGTGGCCACATGGGTGGAATGTTATTAATATTTTTTATAATTTCATTATTCATAAATATTTATTTTTTTAAAGTAGAAAATCCGGTGTTTCTATATCAAACGGTTTTGTTATATTTCAGTCATCTGTGATGTTTATAAAGTGTAAAATTGGGATGCAAACTCAACATATATTTCAACTCTATATCTGACATGGTACAGGTGTCTTCTTTGTTTAAGTCCATTACCATGTGTGTGAGGTGTATACTTGTGTTTCAAAGACTACCCAGAAACACTCTGTGTGACCCTGATTTAGCTCACTGCAGTATGAATGACCAAAATCATTAGCTGACGTTTGTTGACTAAGTGCAGGGTCACTGAAGACCAAACTGGATTGGAAACAGCAGTGCTGTGTAATAAGACATCATATAGTAGTTTGGATCAGATTACCAGGTAGAAAGGAAGGAAAGATGCAACACTGAACAATTGGAACAATGTCAAGGACAGGAACATGATAGCAGCACACACACACACACACACACACACACACACACACACACACACACACACACACACACACACACACACACACACACACACACACACACACACACACACACACACACACACACACACACACACACACACACACACACACACACACACACACACACTGCCATCATGCCAACCTGAGCTTACAATCTTTTATGTGAAAATACAGAGTGGGGCACTTAAACCCAATTCTCTCTAATTAATGTGTTTCACACAATCTGGACAATGGAGCCTTGTCAAGGTACAGTGTATTTGCGTATATGTGTGTGTGTGAGTGTTTTGTGCACATGCATGACTGTAGTTGTGTGTGAGAGGGTGTGTGTACCCTGTGTGGTACTTGTTCCTTAACTGCACCCCCGGTACGTGCACCAGTTGGGCGTGCTTCAGGCCAGCTCGTTACCTCTCTTCGCCTCTCTTGTGTGTGTGTGTCTCTGTGTGTGTGTGAATGTCTTGTGCATCTCTGTGTCTGTATTTGTATAATGCTTACATGTGTGTGTGTGTATGTGCATGCAGGCGTGTGTGTGTGTCGCCTGTTTGTGCATGCGGCTTGGGTGTGTGTATGTGTTTATTTGGGCGCCAGTGGGACGTGCTCCATGCCAGTTCATTACCTCTCTCAGACATTAAACCTGGGGTCCTTGCACCCTCAGCATGGCTGCACAGATATACTGCCTGATGAAAAGTGTGATAAATCCTTCTGGGCCTGGCAAAGCCACAAAGCTGTTGCTAACGTTAATATACTCTGGCATTTTGGTGTTGGCTCCCTGTCACCGCTCTATCAATGAGGGCTTTATTCGAGTAATACACACACACACACTCACACGCACACACACACACATACTGTGCTATCCTGTCTTGAGGGAAGAAATGATGACGCTGAACTCAAGTCTGTGTGGCTAGAGAAGAAGGAACAATGCAACTGATTATAGCAGAGAAAGACTGCATCCCAAATGGCAGCCTATCCCCAAATGGTCCCATAGGGCTCTGGTCAACGTTAATGCACTATATAGGGAATGGGGTGCCATTTGGGAGGCAGTCAAAGACTGAAGTGCCTGGGAACAGAACCTTACAGTACTCCCTATAATGGCTACTGTCAAAAACTATGTAATTACACTTTCACTTAGGAAAGAAATCCACAATAATGATGATAATAGTGGTTCATTCACATGGAATTATCTATTTATGAAACTCTAAAACTGCTCTTGTATTTTTTATCTTAACTATGGATATAGAGAGATACAAAGAGTTGTGCCCATGGATACATTATACCTCAAACTGTGAAGTTGTCCAGTACAAAAACACTTAAAAAGAGGCTGAAACTTTCTGCAAATCAATACGGAGTCTGAAGAAACGATGCCTTCCATTGTTAAACTGAGGAGGGTGAAGTTTCCCCTAGATGCTGATCTTGGATCAGCTTGGCATTTCCCCCACTAATGGTTATTGTTAAAGTTGGGGGAGGGCATCCTAGATCTCTACCTAGGAAAAACTTGACAATTCACTGCTTTTGCTCAGGATAGACAAGTGCTCCTTCAGACAGACAGACGTACTTGTGTCCCAGCTCGTGGGCTATGGTGAAGGCCAGGTTGAGTCCGTTGTCCTCGGCCAGAACACACTTCCTCTTGGAGCTGCACGCCCCTCCCAGATAGGCAATACCTAACGGAGGAGAGAGAGTGAATAGAGTGAGACTGGGTGAGACTAGGACCGATGTTCCCTCCCCGGGACTGCTGCGCAGAATAAATATCAGCCAGCGCAGAGAATCACAAGATTGAACTTAACTCAACTTTCTAGTTTACCTGTTAGTTAACACTATCAACGTTTCCCTTTACTGTGGGAATTGTGATCGATTGAAAGCAATATTAGCCACTTTCAATGCAACATACCGAAACAAAACTAACTATGCAAAATATTGCATTGGAGTAGGATTCTATTACACTGACAGGCACGACTTAGGCCTGTACTCTACACAGACCAGTGCGCCATAACCAATCAGAGCTGCAGTAGGACCTATATGCAAATAGACTATTGCCATATATGAATATGTGCCTCTCACTTTGAACTGGACTGTGTTGACAGCATGAGCAGTGGTGAGTAGATTCGTTTGTTTTGAGATCAAAGCAAGAGCTACATGTAGCAACGAGTGCACATTTGTACATGTGTTCATATCCTTTGCTAGTTTGTGAGTTCTTACCCCAGTTATAGATCATTTGTAGTCAGCAATGGGAGAGTGATTACTTCTTACAAGAGCACAAAATGTGTGCATTTCTAGACATCTTTATAAAGCGAGTCAGGTAAAGGGCTTTTTTTTGTCTTAAAGGGACAGTGTTGTATTTTGATACGGGCTTGAAAAAGCTAAGTATCCAATAGGCAGGGGGTAGCATAATTTGTCTGATTCTCTGTTATAATGGCATGGGAATAATGAGGAATTTAATGTTTTATTTTGTAAAGTGGTTTCTTGCAAAACAAAAACATTTTCAGTCACCTCCTTGTCTGAAGGACAAGTGGATAAACAGGCTAATGTCAATCCCTACATGTTTTTATCAAGCGTTTCATGGAATGTAGGCCTACATTGAACACCACACATTGGATGCTACTGTAGGCTGAACAATAGAACAGCTATTTCCATGTTAAAATGTTATGGAATTCATTTTCTCCATTGTTTTTGATGTCAGGCCATTCTGGTAGGCCTACATTATGATCAAATAGCCACAGTAGCCTACTTGACCACTGTTAAAATGAACTTAAAGCGGGTACAGCCTCAGTGTTCAGAGTAGACGCTCGCCGGACAACGTTTAAGTTTGCGCTCAGCAGACCTGAGATTTGCTCAGTGACTAAAAAAGGAAAGACAGTAATCACTGCTCAGACGTGACTGGATCTGAGATAATACAGTAATCACTGGTCTGACGTAACTGGATCTGAGTTAATACAGTAATCACTGGTCTGACGTGACTGGATCTGAGTTAATACAGTAATCACTGGTCTGACGTGACTGGATCTGAGTTAATACAGTAATTACTGGTCTGACGTGACTGGATCTGAGATAATACAGTAATCACTGTTCTGACGTGACTGGATCTGAGATAATACAGTAATCACTGGTCTGACGTAACTGGATCTGAGTTAATACAGTAATCACTGCTCTGACGTGACTGGATCTGAGATAATACAGTAATCACTGGTCAGACGTGACTGGATCTGAGATAATACAGTAATCACTGGTCTGACGTGACTGGATGTGAGTTAATACAGTAATCACTGGTCTGACGTGACTGGATCTGAGATAATACAGTAATCACTGGTCTGACGTGACTGGATCTGAGTTAATACAGTAATTACTGGTCTGACGTGACTGGATCTGAGTTAATACAGTAATCACTGGTCTGACGTGACTGGATCTGAGATAATACAGTAATCACTGGTCTGACGTGACTGGATCTGAGTTAATACAGTAATTACTGGTCTGACACGACTGGATCTGAGTTAATACAGTAATCACTGGTCTGACGTGACTGGATCTGAGTTAATACAGTAATCACTGGTCTGACGTGACTGGATCTGAGATAATACAGTAATCACTGGTCTGACGTAACTGGATCTGAGTTAATACAGTAATCACTGGTCTGACGTGACTGGATCTGAGTTAATACAGTAATCACTGGTCTGACGTGACTGGATCTGAGTTAATACAGTAATTACTGGTCTGACGTGACTGGATCTGAGATAATACAGTAATCACTGTTCTGACGTGACTGGATCTGAGATAATACAGTAATCACTGGTCTGACGTGACTGGATCTGAGTTAATACAGTAATCACTGGTCTGACGTGACTGGATCTGAGTTAATACAGTAATTAGACCAGAGTGAAACCAGAATGTGGAGACCGCTGTGGAGACCATACTCACTTGTAAAAGACTCATGCCATAAACACAGATTTATTTCCCTCCCTCCTGTCCTATTTCTCTTTCTTTCAACCAGATGTTTCTCTCTCTCTTGCGCTCTTTCTCTCTCTCTTTCTCATACCTGGGACATTTGTAATACTGACCCAATTTATCACAGCCTCTCTGAAGCAGTATTTTAACCAACCATTCTCAAATGCAATTGCCTGTCATTTTACACGCATGACCATGCAAAAGCACACCCATGCATGCACAAATGCACTCTAACATATGTACGTACACACGCAAGCACATGTATACACATGCACACACATGTATACACACGCACACACATGTATACACATAACACACTCACAGAGGAGTACATACACACAAACACACACACACGCACACAGAGGCACAGAAACACAAAACAATTGTTGTTAGCTAGAAAGTATTCTTCTGTCCTGAAAAATCACTGGAAATGCATTCGACTTACTCAAACGGGCCAAACATATTGCTTTGCTCACTGTGCTGTTGTTCCATTCTTGACTGCATAGTTAGACAGATCATTGAGAGGTATGTGCTGGAGTGTTAGCAGTCCTAGGATAGTATCATTTAGGAGTATGTGCTGGAGTGTTAGCAGTCCTGGGATAGTATAGGAGTATGTGCTGGAGTGTTAGCAGTCCTGGGATAGTATAATTTAGGAGTATGTGCTGGAGTGTTAGCAGTCCTGGGATAGTATAGGAGTATGTGCTGGAGTGTTAGCAGTCCTGGGATAGTATCATTTAGGAGTATTTGCTGGAGTGTTAGCAGTCCTGAGATAGTATCATTTAGGAGTATGTGCTGGAGTGTTAGCAGTCCTAGGATAGTATCATTTAGGAGTATGTGCTGGAGTGTTAGCAACCCTGGGATAGTATCATTTAGGAGTATTTGCTGGAGTGTTAGCAGTCCTGGGATAGTATCATTTAGGAGTATGTACTGGAGTGTTAGCAGCCCTGGGATAGTATCATTTAGGAGTATGTGCTGGAGTGTTAGCAGTCCTAGGATAGTATCATTTAGGAGTATGTGCTGGAGTGTTAGCAGTCCTAGGATAGTATCATTTAGGAGTATGTGCTGGAGTGTTAGCAGTCCTGGGATAGTATCATTTAGGAGTATGTGCTGGAGTGTTAGCAGTCCTAGGATAGTATCATTTAGGAGTATGTGCTGGAGTGTTAGCAGTCCTAGGATAGTATCATTTAGGAGTATGTGCTGGAGTGTTAGCAGTCCTGGGATAGTATAGGAGTATGTGCTGGAGTGTTAGCAGTCCTGGGATAGTATAGGAGTATGTGCTGGAGTGTTAGCAGTCCTGAGATAGTATAGGAGTATGTGCTGGAGTGTTAGCAGTCCTGGGATAGTATAGGAGTATGTGCTGGAGTGTTAGCAGTCCTGAGATAGTATAGGAGTATGTGCTGGAGTGTTAGCAGTCCTGGGATAGTATAGGAGTATGTGCTGGAGTGTTAGCAGTCCTGGGATAGTATAGGAGTATGTGCTGGAGTGTTAGCAGTCCTGAGATAGTATAGGAGTATGTGCTGGAGTGTTAGCAGTCCTGGGATAGTATAGGAGTATGTGCTGGAGTGTTAGCAGTCCTGAGATAGTATGGTCAACATAAAACCTCTTACATAAAACCTCAACAGTACACTTATTATGCATATTTAAGGCCCGTTATGTCACCACGTGTAATACATATTATGTAATGTAAACAGAAAATCTTTATGTAATAGAAATGCTTGTGCTAAGTGCTTGAGGCTGGTCTAGTGGGTAACGCCGCCTGCAGCACATAGTATATAACCTCAGCATGGGTATGAATCCTGTTCTAGTTTGTAACGCCGCCTGCAGCACATACAGTATATAACCCCAGCATGGGTATGAATCCTGGTCTACTGGGTAACACCGCCTTCAGCACATACAGTATATAACCCCAGCATGGGTATGAATCCTGTTCTAGTGGGTAACGCCGCCTTCATCACATACAGTATATAACCCCAGCATGGGTATGAATCCTGTTCTAGTGGGTAACGCCGCCTGCAGCACAGACAGTATATAACCCCAGCATGGGTATGAATCCTGTTCTAGTTGGTAACGCCGCCTGCAGCACATACAGTATATAACCCCAGCATGGGTATGAATCCTGTTCTAGTGGGTAACGCCACCCGCAGCACATACAGTATATAACCCCAGCATGGGTATGAATCCTGTTCTAGTGGGTAACGCCACCTGCAGCACATACAGTATATAACCCCAACATGGGTATGAATCCTGTTCTAGTGGGTAACACCGCCTTCAGCACATACAGTATATAACTCCAGCATGGGTATGAATCCTGGTCTACTGGGTAACACCGCCTTCAGCACATACAGTATATAACCCCAGCATGGGTATGAATCCTGTTCTAGTGGGTAACGCCACCTGCAGCACATACAGTATATAACCCCAGCATGGGTATGAATCCTGTTCTAGTGGGTAACGCCACCTGCAGCACATATATAACCCCAGCATGGGTATGAATCGTAGTCTAATGGGTAACGCCGCCTGCAGCACATATATAACCCCAGCATAGGTATTAATCCTGTTCTAGTGGGTAACGCCACCTGCAGCACATATATAACCCCAGCATGGGTATGAATCCTGTTCTAATGGGTAACGCCACCTGCAGCACATATATAACCCCAGCATGGGTATGAATCGTGGTCTAATGGGTAACGCCGCCTGCAGCACAAATATAACCCCAGCATAGGTATGAATCCTGTTCTAGTGGGTAACACCGCCTTCAGCACATACAGTATATAACCCCAGCATGGGTATTAATCCTGTTCTAGTGGGTAACGCCGCCTGCAGCACATATATAACCCCAGCATGGGTATGAATCCTGTTCTAGTGGGTAACGCCGCCTGCAGCACATATATAACCCCAGCATGGGTATTAATCCTGTTCTAGTGGGTAACGCCGCCTGCAGCACATATATAACCCCAGCATGGGTATGAATCCTGTTCTAGTGGGTAACGCCACCTGCAGCACATATACACTGCTCAAAAAAATAAAGGGAACACTAAAATAACACATCCTAGATCTGAATGAATGAAATTCTTATTAAATACTTTTTTCTTTACATAGTTGAATGTGCTGACTACAAAATCACACAAAAATGATCAATGGAAATCAAATTTATCAACCCATGGAGGTCTGGATTTGGAGTCACACTCAAAATTAAAGTGGAAAACCACACTACAGGCTGATCCAACTTTGATGTAATGTCCTTAAAACAAGTCAAAATGAGGCTCAGTAGTGTGTATGACCTCCCTAACGCCGCCTGCAGCACATATATAACCTCAGCATGGGTATGAATCATGTTCTAGTGGGTAAAGCCGCCTGCAGCACATATATAACCCCAGCATGGGTATGAATCCTGTTCTAGTGGGTAAAGCCGCCTGCAGCACATATATAACCCCAGCATGGGTATGAATCCTGTTCTAGTGGGTAACACCGCCTGCAGCACATATACAACCCCAGCATAGGTATGAATCCTGTTCTAGTGGGTAACACCGCCTGCAGCACATATACAACCCCAGCATAGGTATGAATCCTGTTCTAGTGGGTAACACCGCCTGCAGCACATATACAACCCCAGCATAGGTATGAATCCTGGTCTAGTGGGTAACACCGCCTGCAGCACATATACAACCCCAGCATAGGTATGAATCCTGTTCTAGTGGGTAAAGCCGCCTGCAGCACATATATAACCCCAGCATAGGTATGAATCCTGTTCTAGTGGGTAACACCGCCTGCAGCACATATACAACCCCAGCATAGGTATGAATCCTGTTCTAGTGGGTAACACCACCTGCAGCACATATACAACCCCAGCATAGGTATGAATCCTGGTCTAATGGGTAACACCGCCTGCAGCACATATACAACCCCAGCATAGGTATGAATCCTGGTCTAGTGGGTAACACCGCCTGCAGCACATATACAACCCCAGCATAGGTATGAATCTTGGTCTAGTGGGTAAAGCCGCCTGCAGCACATATACAACCCCAGCATAAGTATGAATCCTGGTCTAGTGGGTAACACCGCCTGCAGCACATATACAACCCCAGCATAGGTATGAATCCTGTTCTAGTGGGTAACACCGCCTGCAGCACATATACACAGCACATATACAACCCCAGCATAGGTATGAATCCTGGTCCATCTCCCTCACTCTGTTTCTCATTTCACACTATCCCTGTCTGAAAATACATCTTTCAATTAAGAAATGCTTTTACTATAACCATTATTAAAAGTGTGGTCAACATTTCACATTTTTCCCTAAAAGAGGTGCTGGCGCTCTGTACCTGTCCTCCTGACCCGGGACACGGACCCGGGGCCCCCTGCATGATAACACTTTACTACTCAAGTCAACTGTACTAGCCGACAGAACAAGGCCCGATCCCAAATCGACCCCTAAAACCTACACCCTATTCACTTGTGGAGATCTGAGAGGATTTGATTAGTATAAGTAATATGGTGAAATTTCCACCTACTCTATCAGAGGACAAGATGCAGCTACTTCTATATTACTTACACATGTCAAATCCTCTCAGAGATCTAGGGTGTAGGGTTTAGGGGTTGATTTGGGACTGGAACCCAAGAGTCAAGCCTGCCACTCCATGACCAACAGTTGACTGCAGCTGTCATGGGGAGTGAAGTCACTGTAATGTCACAGCACGATGGATGCTAGCGATCAAAGCTAACTAGCTCACCAAATCTGCTACACTGACACCAAAATCAGAAAGAGTAACAGTATGCATGAATACTTCAGATCATTTCTTCCCAATGATGGACAAGAGAGTAAATGCTGGACAAGAGAATACATTTCCTAAAACATCCACAATAAACCTGTTTATATCAGATATATTGCGTGATGAAAAATGTATCCTAAATAAGCAGTGTGTTTAGACTGTAGATAGCCAAATAGATTAGGTACTGTATGTAATACATGTACTAGTCTATGTAATTTGGGCCGGTTTCCTGGACTCAGACTAAGCCTAATCCTAGACTAAAATGCACTTTGAATGGAGATTCTCCTTGGAGAATGCTTTTTAGTCCAGGATTACTCTTCATCTATATTCAAGAAACCGACTCCATATGTACTATCTAGTACTTTAAGATTATCACAAGCATTGCAGTAGGAGAGTTATCAACAGAACAAAATGTATTGGCACCAATTTATGATCGACACTATATGCCCAATCCATTTTTCCATTCTGGAATGGAGACAGAACAAATGTGATATTAGTGGCATGCAGAAATGTTTAAAAAGCGGTCTACTCTGTGATTATATCACAGCAACAAAGGAGTGTCAGAGTGATTTTACAACCAAATCAGTCATCCAGTCAGCCATACAGGATGACGTCATCACTCGAGAGTGTGTTATATCTTAATGTATCTGTTTGCTCACACACACGTGCACACGCAGCGCACACACAAACCGCACACACACACACAGACACACACACACACACACACACACACACACACCGCACACACACACCGCACACACACACCGCACACACACACACACACACACACACACACACACACACACACACACACACACACACACCGCACACACACACACACACACACACACACACACACACACACACACACACACACACACACACACACACACACACACACACACACACACACACACAGTTATTCTGAGGTATTGGGCCTGATAACTACTGGTTGTTACTGAATACAGGACATTGTATCTAATAAAGCAAGCAGCTGATTGAACACAGAACCAATTGGAGTTGTTTTCCAGGATAATCCCCAGTTGACATTAATGTAAAGCTATATCAACACATCCATATCATAATCTGAAATTCACAGGAATCAAATCCTGTTATATCGTATAAATAATGACGCAATTGAGCACTTCTGGTAATGAAACCCAGTTGAGATGCAGTACTGGGGTGTATTCACTGTGTTCACAGAAATGAATCCTAGGATTGCAGTCATAAACAGGCTGTGTTATGTTGTGAAAACTGTAATGAACTTGTTAATGGAAATACTTCAAATTGTATGAACTTATAAGATGCACTCCAGACATATACACACACATGCAAAAACTGCACACCAGCACACACACACATACCCACACATATTATGAGCATGCATGCACACACCTTACAGGGTGAAAATGAGCCGACTAAAGTGGACTAGTTACAGCACTGGAGCACTACTGCATGTTCTTCCATCTACCGTGGACACACACGCACAAATCTCTCTCTGCCTCTCTCTGTCTCTCTCTGTCTCTCTCTCTCTGCCTCTCTCTCTCTCTGCGCCTCTCTGTCTCTCTCTCTCTGCCTCTCTCTGCCTCTGCCTCTCTCTCTCTCTCTCTCTGCCTCTCTCTCTCTCTGTCTCTCTCTGCCTCTCTCTCTATGTCTCTCTCTCTCTCTGCCTCTCTCTCTCTCTCTCTCTCTCACACCCACATAAACTCTCTCTCTCTCAGGGGCCAGCCCTCAATAACATACACGAGAAAAAAAGGTGTAGACCTTGGGACACCCAACCATTACCACCAGTAGCCTACAGACCTGCTATTTTGATGTATCAGAATGACTCATTCCACCGGGTTTACAGCTGTCTGATCTGATTGATACCTAATGAAGCATTGGCTTACAAACTATATATATACGTTAAAATGATAGTGTAGCAGTAGCCACCACTTGTGTCTTTACTGCCAGACCTAAAGCCATGGTGCACGGGTAGGACCCTACGTTCTTCCTGACCTGGAGACATTCTGAGTCTAAGTTAAGTCACACAGTCAGGAAAATATCATGGGGCTATGTATGAGCCTCTAAAGTATACTGGTTTTCCATGGCTGTGACCAAATGGCATCCTATTGCAATACATGTTACAGCATTGGACCAGTAACTGAAAGGTTGCTAGTTCGAATCCCCAAGCCGACAAGGTGAAACATCAGTTGATGTGCCCTTGAGCAAGGCACTTAACCCTAATTGCTCCAGGGTCACTGTTGATAACGACAGACCCTGGCCGTGACCCCACTCTCCCAGGGTGTCTCGTGGGGAGTTGGGATATGCAAAACTTTTACACATGAGTATATTTTTTACTTATCTATTTTTTACTGAACACTTATTTTTCTTAAAATGCATTGTTGGTTAACCTGTTGGGGATGGGGGCGCTGTTTAGACTATTTATGCTAATGTGGCTAATTTTTTAAACGGCTTCCCACAAAATCCTTGATCGTACAATATGCATATTATTATTATTATTGGATAGAAAACAGTCTATAGTTTCTATAGGAGTTGAAATTTTGTCTCTAAGTGGAACAGAGCCCATTCTACAGCAATTTCCCTGACATGGAGTCAGATTTGAGAAACGTTGGCCACTTTTCTGAAGTCATTTAAACGGGCACTGTCGTTGCTATGACTATACGGACACTTCTTACGTCTTCCCCTGGATGCCTTTACGTGATGACGATTCCAACGGGCTCGATTGCTCGTTCACAGGCCCTACAAATGAAAAAAACCTTTAGCTAGCAAGTCTTTTCTTGCTGCGTAACGCGCGTGGAAGACACCGACCCTCTCCTGTTCCAAGCGTTAGTTTAGCCTGTTATATTTCTCCGGTCATCTTTTCACTCGTTATAGGAGTTACAAACATCACAAAGTAGTTAATTTAAAGCGTTTTATAGCAATTTATATCCGTTTAGTGCGATTTTGGGACATTTATTTTTGCAACGATGTGAAAAGTTGGGCACGCTTTTCAGTTCATCCCGAACGTAGTTGACATTTCCACATGGCAAGAGGACAGCTTTCCACCAAAAGACGATTTCTCCCAAGAAAGGATCCTTTGCCCAAGATACTGATGGAAGAACAGCTCAAGGTAGGACATTTTTATTATGATAAATCGTGTTTCTGTCGAAACATTTTAGTGGCTTAGGACGCCATGTTTTTTGACGTAGCTTCGCTTGGCGCAAACTGTATTGAAAAGTAAGGATAAATTAAAAAATGTAATAACGCAATTGTATTAAGAATTAAATTGTCTATCAATCCCTGTCCACCCTATATTTTTTAGTCACGTTTATGAGTATTTATGTATAAGAGTAGATCACTGTCTAAGTGGCGCAAGGACGTTTTCTTTACCAGCTTGTCTACATTTCACATTGTCTAACCATGATTTTGGTGGCTAAATATAAACATTTTCGATCAAACTGTATATGCATGTTGTAATGTGATGTTACAGGAGTGTCATCGGAAGAATTCTGAGAAGGTTAGTGAAAAAATTAATATCTTTTGGCGATGTTGACTTTTATCGCTCACTTTGGCTAGAATCAATGCTGGGCTGCTAATTGCTATGTGCTAAGCTAATATAACGATTTATTGTGTTTTCGCTGTAAGACACTTAGAAAATCTGAAATATTGTCTGTATTCACAGGATCTGTGTCTTTCGATTCGTGTATGCTGTGTATTTTTACGAAATGTTTGATGATTAGTAGTTAGGTAAACACGTTGCTCATTGTAATTATTCTAGTCCATTTGTGATGGTGGGTGCAATTGTAAACTATGCCATATACCTGAAATATGCACTTTTTTCTAACAAAACCTATCCCATACCATAAATATGTTATCAGACTGTCATCTAATGAGTTTTTTTGTTGGTTAGGGGCTATAAATATCTTAGTTTAGCCGAATTGGTGATGGCTACTGGTGTTGGTGGACAAATAAAAGATGGTGGATTATGCTAATGTGTTTTTAGGTAATAGATGTACATCTTTACATATTGTGTCTTCCCTGTAAAACATTTTAAAAATCGGAAATGTTGACTGGATTCATAAGATCTGTGTCTTTCATTAGCTGTATTGGACTTTAATGTGTGAAAGTTAAATATTTTAAAAAAATATTTTTTTTGAATTTCGCGGCACTGGTTTTTCAGTGGGGGGGGGGGGGGGAGTGCCGCTAGCGCCACGCTGATCCTAGACAGGTTAAGGGCTTGTAAGTAGGCACTTCACTCTAAGGTGTATTCGGCGCATGTGACAAATAACATTTGATTTGATTTGATTTGAAGAGCCAGAACTGGATCCCAGTGATCTACAGTACATCCACAAGGTGCAGTGAACTGGATCCCAGTGATCTACAGTACATCCACAAGGTGCAGTGAACTGGATCCCAGTGATCTACAGTACATCCACAAGGTGCAGTGAACTGGATCCCAGTGATCTACAGTACATCCACAAGATGCAGTGAACTGGATCCCAGTGATCTACAGTACATCCACAAGGTGCAGTGAACTGGATCCCAGTGATCTACAGTACATCCACAAGGTGCAGTGAACTGGATCCCAGTGATCTACAGTACATCCACAAGGTGCAGTGAGATGGGGATGAGAGCAAGGACAAGAGGCTTATTTGAGAAAATAGTATAATATATTATATAAACAAAGAATTGGGATATAGTTTCTTCTTCTATGTTGATTTGTGACAGAGTGAAAACTTTAGCTGATTTCAAAAGTTTTATTTCAGTTTTAAAAAGTTGGAAATGGTAATAGAACGTAAACTATTTGTTGTACTTTGGCGGTGGCTAAACCCAATTTGACATCTCTAACCTGCAAGTAAAAATGTCCCTGAAGATCTCAGCAGGGCCGTTCTGGTCGAGCATTAGCATGTCTGTCTGTGTGTTTCATTTCAGACTTCACCACTGCCCCTGACCTCCGCTATGCCGGAGAGTCTGGACTCGACAGACATGTCTGTTTTACATTTCTCCCTTCTGTATTCTAGTTTCACGGTCTCTTTCTCGCTCTCCTTTCATTTCTTATTCCACTCGCGCCCGAGGCCCTTTAAGCAGCCTGGTGCAGACAGCCTTGATGCTACGAAACACAGGAGCCAGACAGAAAGGGACTGACACATTTGCTGTGTCAATGTTTAGAGATGAGCTCTCTCGCTCACGCTCACGCTCACGCACACACACACACACACACACACACACACACACACACACACACACACACACACACACACACACACACACACACACACACACACACACACACACACACACGCACACACACACACACAGGGTAGCTCTCTCTTAATGAAATAGACCACTGCTGGAATGTAAATACACAAAAGGAGGAGAGGCTAGTTTAACACAGTCAACACACACCATATTAATGCACATTATTTTGGAATGAGATGTTCGACAAGGAGGAGGAGTCCACATACTTTTGGTCATGTAGTGTACACTAAGTGTACAAAACATTAAGAACACCTTCCTAAACGTTTACCCTCAGAACAGTCTTATTTCGTCGGCATGGAGTCTAAAAGGTGTTGAAAGCGTTACACAGGGACTCCAATGCTTCCCACAGTTGTGTCAAGTTGGCTGGATGTCATTTGGGTGGTGGACCAGTGTTGATACACAAGGGAAACTGTTGTGCCTGGAAAAACCCAGTAGGGTTGCAGTTCTTGACACAAACCGGTGCACCTGGCACCTACTACCATACCCCCGTTCAAAGGCACTTCAATATTTTGTCTTGCCCATTCACCCTTGTGTTGTGCCGTGGCATAGATCTTTGTGGGCTATACTCTGCCTTGTCTCAGGATGGTAAGTTGGTGTTTGAAGATATCCCTCTAGTGGTGTGAGGGCTGTGCTTTGACAAAGTGGTTAGGGTTATATCCTGCCTGTTTGGCCCTGTCCGGGGGTATCATCGGATGGGGCCACAGTGTCTCCTGACCCCTCCTGTCTCAGCCTCCAGTATTTATGCTGCAGTAGTTTATGTGTCTGGGGGCTAGGGTCAGTCTGTTATATCTGGAGTATTTCACCTGTATTATCCGGTGTCCTGTGTGAATTTAAGTATGCTCTCTCTAATTCACTCTTTCTTTCTTTCTTTTTTTCTCTCTCTCGGAGGACCTGGGCCCTAGGACCATGCCTCAGGACTACCTGGCATGATGACACCTTGCTGTCCCCAGTCCACCTGGCCGTGCTGCTGCTCCAGTTTCAACTGTTCTGCCTGCGGCTATGGAAACCTGACCTGTTCACCGGACGTGCTACCTGTCCCAGACCTGCTGTTTTCAACTCTCTAGAGACCGCAGGAGCGGTAGAGATACTCTTAATGATCGGCTATGAAAAGCCAACTGACATTTACTCCTGAGGTGCTGACTTGCTGCACCCTCGACAACTACTGTGATTATTATTATTTGACCATGCTGGTCATCTATGAACATTTGAACATCTTGGCCATGTTCTGTTATATAATCTCCACCCGGCACAGCCAGAAGAGGACTGGCCACCCCTCATAGCCTGGTTCCTCTCTAGGTTTCTTCCTAGGTTTTGTCCTTTCTAGGGAGTTTTTCCTAGCCACCGT
>NW_026600365.1:328061-340783 GCF_029448725.1 Salvelinus fontinalis
GGAGGTGGAGAGAAGCAAAAGGAGAGGGGGAGAGGTGGAGAGAAGCAGAAGGAGAGTGGGAGAGGTGGAGAGAAGCAGGAGGAGAGGGGGAGAGGTGGAGAGAAGGAGAAGTGGAGAGAAGCAGGAGGAGAGAGGGAGAGAAGGAGAAGGAGAGGGGGAGAGGTGGAGAGAAGGAGAAGTGGAGGGGAGAGGTGGAGAGAAGCAGGAGGAGAGGGGGAGAAGTGGAGAGAAGCAGGAGGAGAGGGGGAGAGGTGGAGAGAAGGAGAAGTGGAGAGAAGCAGGAGGAGAGAGGGAGAGAAGGAGAAGGAGAGGGGGAGAGGTGGAGAGAAGGAGAAGTGGAGGGGAGAGGTGGAGAGAAGCAGGAGGAGAGGGGGAGAAGTGGAGAGAAGCAGGAGGAGAGAGGGAGAGGTGGAGAGAAGCAGGAAGGAGAGGGGGAGAGGTGGAGAGAAGGAGAAGTGGAGAGAAGCAGGAGGAGAGAGGGAGAGGTGGAGAGAAGCAGAAGGAGAGGGGGAGAGGTGGAGAGAAGGAGAAGTGGAGGGGAGAGGTGGAGAGAAGCAGGAGGAGAGGGGGAGAAGTGGAGAGAAGCAGGAGGAGAGAGGGAGAGGTGGAGAGAAGCAGGAGGAGAGGTGGAGAGGTGGAGAGAAGCAGGAGGAGAGGGGGAGAGGTGGAGAGAAGGAGAAGTGGAGGGGAGAGGTGGAGAGAAGCAGGAGGAGAGGTGGAGACGTGGAGAGAAGCAGAAGGAGAGGGGGAGAGGTGGAGAGAAGGAGAAGTGGAGGGGAGAGGTGGAGAGAAGCAGGAGGAGAGGTGGAGAGGTGGAGAGAAGCAGGAGGAGAGGGTGAGAGAAGAGAGAGAAGCAGAAGTAGAGGGGGAGACGGAACAGAGCTTTTTATGAGCCTGTGATTATAGTATGGCATAGGAGCACAAAGAGCAGGATTGTTCTCGTTCAAATTCCCTGTAGGAAGATTACCTAATGTAGATAGTAGATTTATGGTACAACATTGTGCCTAGCATGAGTTTAGCATAAGGTTTAACCCTTACAGTAGTGGTACAGATTAGGACCAGGCATTGAAGGTTTAACCCTTACAGTAGTGGTACAGATTAGGACCAGGTGTTTGAGGTTTAACCCGTACAGTAATGGTACAGATTAGGACCAGGCATTGAAGGTTTAACCCTTACAGTAGTGGTACAGATTAGGACCAGGTGTTTGAGGTTTAACCCTTACAGTAGTGGTACAGATTAGGACCAGAGTTGAAGGTTTAACCCTTACAGTAATGGTACAGATTAGAACCAGGCGTTGAAGGTTTAACATTTACAGTAGTGGTACAGATTAGGACCAGGTGTTTGAGGTTTAACCCTTACAGTAATGGTACAGATTAGGACCAGGCGTTGGAGGTTTAACCCGTACAGTAATGGTACAGATTAGGACCAGAGTTTAAGGTTTAACCCTTACAGTAATGGTACAGATTAGGACCAGGCATTGAAGGTTTAACCCTTACAGTAGTGGTACAGATTAGGACCAGGTGTTTGAGGTTTAACCCTTACAGTAGTGGTACAGATTAGGACCAGGTGTTTGAGGTTTAACCCTTACAGTAATGGTACAGATTAGGACCAGGCGTTGAAGGTTTAACCCGTACAGTAATGGTACAGATTAGGACCAGAGTTTAAGGTTTAACCCTTACAGTAATGGTACAGATTAGGACCAGAGTTGAAGGTTTAACCCGTACAGTAATGGTACAGATTAGGACCAGGCGTTGAAGGTTTAACCCTTACAGTAATGGTACAGATTAGGACCAGGCATTGAAGGTTTAACCCTTACAGTAATGGTACAGATTAGGACCAGGTGTTTGAGGTTTAACCCGTACAGTAATGGTACAGATTAGGACCAGAGTTGAAGGTTTAACCCTTACAGTAATGGTACAGATTAGGACCAGAGTTTAAGGTTTAACCCTTACAGTAGTGGTACAGATTAGGACCAGAGTTTAAGGTTTAACGCTTACAGTAGTGGTACAGATTAGGACCAGAGTTTAAGGTTTAGCCTTTACAGTAGTGGTACAGATTAGGACCAGAGTTTAAGGTTTAACGCTTACAGTAGTGGTACAGATTAGGACCAGAGTTTAAGGTTTAGCCTTTACAGTAATGGTACAGATTAGCACCAGGCGTTGAAGGTTTAACCCTTACAGTAATGGTACTGTGTAATACAGTCTGGTACATAGCAGGACCAGGCATGACTAGTGACTAGGCATGACTAGTGGCTGCAAGTTTCACACCATTACGATGAAAGTGATGCATGAGACACAGAACTGAGAGAGACTGAGGAAAACAGGACCAATCAGAGTCATCCAGAATAATCTCCCCTTTACTGATGTTTTGCTGCTAACAGAGTCACTCGTTCCTAAGACAAGAACCACAACGGGTGTCAAGAGAGACCCAGGAGTGACAGACAGGAGAGCCTTTGAGAGGATGACATCAGAGGAGCTTTCAGCTGGCTATGTTTCCATTATGGTAGATGATAGTGGTCAACGGTCCCTTTTGAAACAATCCAACCTCACAATGGGCCTCTGAACACCTGAAAACGTATATTATATCATCCCAAAACATGTATGAGATTTCTATGGGAGGGAAGGACAGCACACATTACACCGATGTTAAGGTCTCTGCACGGGCTGCCAGTTTTAGAATTCATTTTAAGATTCTTCAAATGGTTTTTAAATCAATCCACGATTGTGCACCCCAATACATGTAGTGCACCCCAATACATGTCAGACATGCTTTTACATTATGTACCCAGTAGGTCCCTCAGGTCCTCTGACACTGGCCTTTAACTATCCCAAAGCAGAGAACCAAGAGGCATGGAGAGGCAGCCTTTAGTTACTATGCCCCCAGCCTTTGGAACAGCCTGCCAGAGAACCTGAGAGGGGCTGAAACTGTGGACATATTTAAAAGAGATCTTAAAACACATGTTTAGCTTTGCTTTTCCTTAGAGTGCTTTTTAGTCATTCAGTTTTTATTGTTATTCTTTAAATGTTTATCTTATGTTTGTTGTGTAGTAAATATTTCAGTTTTAATTTTCATATTTTTTAATAAATGTTTTTCTATAAAGCACATTGCATAGCATTCCATGTCTGAAATGTGCTGTATAAATAAAGCTTGATTAGATTAGATTTGATGGAGGGAGGGAGGGGGTGGAACGTGAGGGAGGGAGGAATGGGGGTGGATAGAGAAGTACTCAGTGTGAACAAACAGACCACATCCATGTCAGAACATGTTGTTGAAAGGAGGAGAGAGCCAGCTGAATGAGAAGAGAGGATAACGAACAGACAAATAGAAGAGAAGGAGGGATGGAAACAGGTATTTCCCTCAGCCAGGGTCGAGAGTGTCAGAGATTAACAGACTAGGGTCACTGACCAGTGTATGTGTTAGTATGTTTACAATACAACCAGGGGTGTTGGATGATGTGAGAAGACACACACAGTACACACACAGTGCACACACACAGTACACACACAGTACACACACACAGTACACACACAATACACAAACATCACAGTTACTGTTAGATCTTGATCTAAGGAGTTCAAACCATGGCTGCAGGCGAGGAACACATACCAGCAGGAAGTATGAATGAGCTTCAAAGCAGAGGAAGTCAAAGTTCCTCACACGCACACACCTGCCAGGTGAGGTTATCACTACACACCACCAGAGGCTTTCAGGGAGGTCCTGATCATAAATTAGATGAAAAGTTGATACTGGATTTTCCAGGTGAACAAAAAGAGGCCCTACTCTAATTTCATGTATGTGGTAGTAGTGGTAGTGGGTAGTAGTGGTAGTAATGGTAGGGGGGAGTAGTGGTAGTAGTGGTAGGAGATAGTAGTGGTAGTAGTGGTAGGGGGGAGCAGTGGTAGTAGTGGTAGGGGGGAGTAGTGGTAGTAGTGGTAGGAGATAGTGGTAGTAGTGGTAGTGGGTAGTAGTGGTAGTAGTGGTAGGGGGGAGTAGTGGTAGTAGTGGTAGGAGGTAGTAGTGGTAGGAGGTAGTAGTGGTAGGAGTGGTAGTAGTGGTAGGGGGAAGTAGTGGTAGTAATGGTAGGGGGAGTAGTGGTAGTAGTGGTAGTGGGTAGTAGTGGTAGTAGTGGTAGGGGGAGTAGTGGTAGTAGTGGTAGGGGAGTAGTGGTAGTAGTGGTAGTGGGTAGTAGTGTTAGTAGTGGTAGGGGGGAGTAGTGGTAGTAGTGGTAGGAGGTAGTAGTGGTAGTAGTGGTAGCAGTGGTAGGAGTGGTAGTAGTGTTAGGAGTGGTAGTAGTGTTAGGAGTGGTAGGGGGGAGTAGTGGTAGTAGTGGTAGGAGGTAGTAGTGGTAGGAGATAGTAGTGGTAGTAGTGGTAGGGGGTAGCAGTGGTAGTAGTGGTAGTGGGTAGTAGTGGTAGTAGTGGTAGGGGGTAGTAGTGGTAGTAATGGTAGGGGGGAGTAGTGGTAGTAGTGGTAGTAGTGGTAGGAGGTAGTAGTGGTAGGAGGTAGTAGTGGTAGGAGATAGTAGTGGTAGTAGTGGTAGTAGTGGTAGGGGGGAGTAGTGGTAGGGGGTAGTAGTGGTAATAATGGTAGTAGTAGTGGTAGGAGGTAGTAGTGGTAGGGGGTAGTAGTGGTAGTAATGGTAGTAGTAGTGGTAGGAGGTAGTAGTGGTAGGGGGTAGTAGTGGTAGAAGTGGAAGTAGCGGAGGGCGTAGTATTGGTAGGGGGTAATAATGGTAGAGGGTAGTAGTGGTAGGAGGTAGTAGTGGTAGTAGTGGTAGTAGTGGTAGGAGGTAGTAGTGGTAGTAGTGGTAGGGGGTAATAATGGTAGGAGGTAGTAGTGGTAGTAGCGGTAGTAGTGGTAGGGGATAGTAGTAATGGTAGGGAGTAATAATGGTGGGGGGTAGTAGTGGTAGAAGTGGTAGTAGTGGTAGGGGATAGTAGTAATGGTAGGGAGTAATAATGGTGGGGGGTAGTAGTGGTAGAAGTGGAAGTAGCGGAGGGCGTAGTATTGGTAGGGGGTAATAATGGTAGGAGGTAGTAGTGGTAGTAGTGGTAGTAGTGGTAGGGGATAGTAGTAATGGTAGGGAGTAATAATGGTGGGGGGTAGTAGTGGTAGAAGTGGAAGTAGCGGAGGGCGTAGTATTGGTAGGGGGTAATAATGGTAGGAGGTAGTAGTGGTAGTAGTGGTAGTAGTGGTAGGGGATAGTAGTAATGGTAAGGAGTAATAATGGTGGGGGGTAGTAGTGGTAGAAGTGGAAGTAGCGGAGGGCGTAGTATTGGTAGGGGGTAATAATGGTAGGGGGTAGTAGTGGTAGTAGTGGTAGTAGTGGTAGTAGTGGTAGGGGGTAATAATGGTAGGAGGTAGTAGTGGTAGTAGTGGTAGTAGTGGTAGGGGATAGTAGTAATGGTAGGGAGTAATAATGGTGGGGGGTAGTAGTGGTAGAAGTGGAAGTAGCGGAGGGCGTAGTATTGGTAGGGGGTAATAATGGTAGGAGGTAGTAGTGGTAGTAGTGGTAGTAGTGGTAGGGGATAGTAGTAATGGTAAGGAGTAATAATGGTGGGGGGTAGTAGTGGTAGAAGTGGAAGTAGCGGAGGGCGTAGTATTGGTAGGGGGTAATAATGGTAGGGGGTAGTAGTGGTAGTAGTGGTAGGGTGTCTGTGGTCCATGTCTCTCAATATTCTGCTGTGGGAAGCTCGGCCCAGCCCACCCAGGATAATGGGAGCACATATGTTTCATTCTGAGAATGCCTTAATGCCATTTCATAGGCCAGATCCACTAGGAATGCCTTAATGCCATTCCATAGGCCAGATACACTGAGAATGGGGATTTCATTCAGTTACTATGTAAGCCGCTGAGTCTCCGTACATAATGTTCCTACTGACTTTGACCCAACCAAGCAATCTGAGGCTGTAGCGTTTAAAAAAAAAATGATTTATTTATTTATTTTCTTTAGGGGTGGATCAGCTTAATGTTGCAGAAGGAATGTTGCTTCCATCAATGTAATTGTCTGCATCATTTCCAATACCCCATATATTTTGGGGGTAAATATATATATCCATATACATATACGCATGCATACATATACACATATATACATAAACATACATATATAGACATATTTTTTTTAGAATATACCTTTATTATTATTCCCCGCAAACCCTACCACCCTTCCCCCAGTTGGAGTAAACTAATAAATAATAACACTTAGGCTTCTACCTTCAGTTTATATATCTTATATAAACTATTTTACAATAGTTATATTTTGTTTGTTTTTAGTTCTTCCTCTATTTCTGATGTCCATTCAGTTTGATTTATATTTGTAACTGTGCTATTTCACAAAAGTTCTGAACCTATATACATTTTACAGACCCCGTATGCTTTACATTGTTTATCTTGTTATTAGTCCCACCCTTCAGCTCCAGTCAACCCCTCCCATCTATCTCTCAACATCATCCATTTTGGATTTCTATTTGCCATATATTTTTCAACTGTGCTGTGATGCTTCACAAAATAAATTAACATTTCTATTCTCATAGCTTCTACAGATTGTATATGAAAAATACATTTATTTGCTAAAATAATAATTATATTATTGATTGATTGACTATGGCTTTTCAAATCACCCAGTATTGCTATCGGCAGCGTTAGTTCTAGGCAAATGTTGCAATTCTTCAGCCATTCCTGGACCTGTGACCAAAAACGAGCTACATATGGACAATACCAAAATAAATGATCTAATGACTCTGCCTCCTCCCAGCAGAATCTGCAGAGCTGGGAAGATTGTATCCCCCATATATAACATTCTATTGGTTGCAAGAATTTTGTATAGTAATTTAAATTTAAAAATGTGAAGTTTTGAATCCAGCGTTGTTTTAATAATCAATTCATAAACCATGTGCCATGGAATGGGTACATCAAAAATCTCTTCAAAACTATTTTGCAATTTATATGGCACAGCTGTCAGTTTTTTGTTCCTTTAAAGAAATTGGTATATGTTTTTATTTATCACACTTTTCTTTAACCATTTATGTTCTTTAATACAGGGCCGACATACAAGTTCCTTACTTTTTTCCCCTTCTACTTGCCTCTTCCATTTTTGTGGTAATGCTGCAATTAATTGGTTGTAAATTTGGGTAGAGCAGACATTTCCATATGTCTGTGTTAGCTGTATTTGTGACATAACTCCACCAGTCCTATTTATGATATCATTCACTAAAATTATACCTTTTTTTAAACATTTCTTAAAAAAATATGTTTTTTTAATCAATTAGTATATTTGCGTTTAACCACAATATTGTTGTATTATTTGTTCTGTCTTTTCTGGTGGATTAAGCTGAAATTGCAACCAACTTTCTAAAGCTTGTTTAAAAAATAAAGATATTTTGGATATTATTTCCTTTTCAAACAACCGAAAGTGAGCAGGTGTAATCTGAATAAAGGGAAAAGGGACCTTCTTGAACATAGGATGAGACATTCCTACCAATTTACTAGAGAACCAGTTTGGATTTAAGTATAACTTTTGTATGACTGATGCCTTTAGTGAGAGGTTTAATGCTTTAATATTTAATAATTTCTGCCCTCCGAATTCATATTCGTTATATAAATACGCCCTTTAAATTTTGTCTGGCTTGCAGTTCCAAATAAAATTGAATATTTTTTGTTCATATAATTTAAAAAGCAGGTCACTAGGTGTAGGCAAAACCATAAGCAAATAGGTAAACTGTGATATGACTAAAGAGTTAATCAGAGTAATTTTTTCACAAATAGACAGGTATTTTCCTTTCCATGGTAGCAAGAGCTTATCTATTTTTTCTAACTTTCAATAAAAATTGATTGGAGTGAGATCATTTCTTTCTTTTGGGATTTGTATACTGAGTATGTCCACATCTCTGTCAGACCATTTAATTGGTAAACTACATGGTAATGTAAAATAAGCATTTTTTAGTGATCCAATACGTAATATTTATCATATTTTGGTTTAATTCCAGAGAGGATAGCAAAAGTATCTAGATCCTCTATGAGGCCGTGGAGAGACTCTAATTTTGTTTTTAAAAGAAAACATGAATCATCAGCGTACAATGACACCTTCGTTTTTAAGCCACGGATTTCTAATCCCTTAATATTATTGTTTGATCTAATCTTAACAGCTAACACTATCGATGGCAATAATAAATAGATATGCCGATAGTGGACAACCTTGTTTTACTCCTCTAGATAGTTTAAAACTTTCTGAGATGTAGCCATTATTTACTATTTTACACCTAGGGTTACTATACATAATTTTAACCCATTTTATAAGAGATTCGCCAAAATTGAAATATTCTAGGCATTTATATATAAACTCCAGTCGTACTTTATCAAAATATTTTTCAATATCAGCTATGAAAACCAGGCCTGGTGTCCCCGATATTGCATAGTATTCCATTGTTTCCAGTACTTGTCTTATATTATCTCCAATGTATCGTCCATGTAAAAAAAAAACTGTCTGATTAGGATGAATCATATCTGACAATACTCTTTTAATTCTATGCGCCAAGCATTTTGCTAGGATTTTTGCATCACAACACTGTAATAATGATATCAAAGTAATAATGATATCAGACCTTCTTGTTGCGTGTCTGATAATGTACCATTTATATAGGAGTGGTTAAAACATGCTAATAATGGTCCTCTGAGTACATCAAAAAAAACGTTTTGTATACTTCCACTGGTATGCCATCCAGCCCTGGAGTTTTCCCATCCTTAAAGGCCCAAATTCCATCAAGAAGTTCCTCCTCTGCAATTTGGCCTTCACATGAGTCTTTCTGTACAGATGTTAATTTTACATTATTATCAGGAAAAAAATCCATACAATTAGTTTCAGTTAGTGGAGATGGAGGAGACTGAAATGAAAAACATATCCTTAAAGTACCTTACTTCCTCTTTCAAAATATCACTATCAAATGACTCCATCATTTGTAACAAGTTTTAATAAAGCATTTTTGGTTGCATTTCTATATTGAAGATTGAAAAAGAATTTGGTGCATTTTCCCCCATATTCCATCCAGTTCGCTTTATTTTTATGATATATTACACTGGATCTTTCTTGAATAAGTTCCTCCATTTCTTTTTGTTTTTCCTCTAACTTATTCTGTGCCTCTATGGTACAGTTTTTATTAGTATTTAACTGTACTGTTAGTCCTTCAATTTCCTTTGTTAATATGGACTCCTTTGATCTAAATTGCTTTTGTTTTATAGATGAGTACTGAATTGCATGGCATCTAAAGGAACACTTAAAAGTGTCCCATACAATACGGGGATCTGCTGTACCTATGTTATGTCTGAAAAAGTCAGTTATAAATTCTTCTGTCCTAATTCTTAACAATTTATCATCTAGTAGGCTTTGATTAAATTTCCAATATCCTTGCCCAGGTGGAAATTCTGTAAGAGTAATATATATGTAAATTATGTGATGATCCGACCGCATTCTGTCCCCTATCAACACTTTTTAAACTTTTGGTGCCAGAGAGAATGGCGTAAGAAAGTAGTCAAGACGACTAGCTTGATTAAGCCTCCGCCATGTATATCTCACTAGGTCAGGGTATTTAAGTCTCCATATATCCACTAATTCCAATATATCCATGACATTCATGATTTCCTTAAGTGCCTGAGGGTGATAGTTTGTAGTGTGATTTCCTTTGCGGTCCATAGAGGTATTTAAGACCGTATTAAAATCTCCCACCATAATAATAGAGTCTAGTGTTGCTTGTAGAGTTGATAAAGGCTGTAGCAGTTAAACCACACACACACAATGCACATACACACGCATGTACACACACAGTGTGTTAAAATCTCTTGGTCATTTAACAATGTCTGCCACTGATATACATCTGTCTCATTGTTTGAGGAGGAGGACATAATTGCAGTTACAGTGGGGCGGGAGAGACAGACAGATTACACTTACAGTGAGGCGGAGAGACGGACAGATTACAGTTACTGTGAGGGGGGAGAGAGACAGATTACAGTTACAGTGAGGGGGGAGAGAGACAGATTACAGTTACAGTGAGGGGGGAGAGACAGACAGATTACAGTTACAGTGAGGGGGGAGAGAGACAGATTACAGTTACAGTGGAGTGGAGAAACAGACAGATTACAGTTACTGCGGGGCGGGAGAGACAGACAGATTACAGTTACAGTTAAGGGGGAGTGAGACAGATTACAGTTACAGTGAGGGGGAGAGACAGACAGATTACAGTTACAGTGGGGCGGAGAGACAGACAGATTACAGTTACAGTGGAGCAGGAGAGACAGACAGATTAAAGTTACAGTGGAGCGGAGAGACCGACAGATTACAGTTACAGTGAGGGGGAGAGACAGACAGATTACAGTTACAGTGGGGCGGAGAGACAGACAGATTACAGTTACAGTGGAGCGGGAGAGACAGACAGATTACAGTTAAAGTGGAGCGGGAGAGACAGACACATTACAGTTACAGTGAGGGGGGAGAGACCGACAGATTACAGTTACAGTGAGGGGGAGAGACAGACAGATTACAGTTACAGTGGGGCGGAGAGACAGACAGATTACAGTTACAGTGGAGCGGGAGAGACAGACAGATTACAGTTACAGTGGAGCGGGAGAGACAGACACATTACAGTTAGAGTGAGGGGGGAGAGACAGACAGATTACAGTTACAGTGGGGCGGAGAGACAGACAGATTACAGTTACAGTGGGGCGAAGAGACAGACAGATTACAGTTACAGTGAGGGGGAGCGACAGACAGATTACAGTTACAGTGGGGCGGAGAGACAGACAGATTACAGTTACAGTGAGGCGGGAGAGACAGACAGATTACAGTTACAGTGGAGTGGAGAAACAGACAGATTACAGTTACTGCGGGGCGGGAGAGACAGACAGATTAAAGTTACAGTGGAGCGGAGAGACCGACAGATTACAGTTACAGTGAGGGGGAGAGACAGACAGATTACAGTTACAGTGGGGCGGAGAGACAGACAGATTACAGTTACAGTGGAGCGGGAGAGACAGACAGATTACAGTTACAGTGGAGCGGGAGAGACAGACACATTACAGTTACAGTGAGGGGGGAGAGACAGACAGATTACAGTTACAGTGGGGCGGAGAGACAGACAGATTACAGTTACAGTGGGGCGAAGAGACAGACAGATTACAGTTACAGTGAGGGGGAGCGACAGACAGATTACAGTTACAGTGGGGCGGAGAGACAGACAGATTACAGTTACAGTGAGGCGGGAGAGACAGACAGATTACAGTTACAGTGGGGTGGGAGAGACAGATAGATTACAATTACAGTGGGGCGGAGAGACAGACAGATTACAGTTACAGTGGAGCGGGAGAGACAGACAGATTACAGTTACAGTGGGGCGGAGGCACAGATAGATTACAGTTACAGTGGGGCGGAGAGACAGACAGATTACAGTTACTGCGGGGCGGGAGAGACAGACACATTACAGTTACAGTGGGGCGGAGAGACAGACAGATTACAGTTACAGTGGAGCGGGAGAGACAGACAGATTACAGTTACTGCGGGGCGGGAGAGACAGACAGATTACCGTTACATTTGGGTGGAGAGACAGACAGATTACATTTACAGTGGAGCGGGAGAGACAGACAGATTACAGTTACTGCGGGGCGGGAGAGACAGACAGATTACAGTTACAGTGGGGCGGAGAGACAGACAGATTACAGTTACAGTGGAGCGGGAGAGACAGACAGATTACAGTTACTGCGGGGCGGGAGAGACAGACAGATTACAGTTACAGTGAGGGGGGAGAGACAGACAGATTACAGTTACAGTGAGGGGGGAGAGAGACAGATTACAGTTACAGTGAGGGGGGAGAGACAGACATATTACAGTTACAGTGAGGGGGAGACAGACTGATTACAGTTACAGCGGGGCGGGAGAGACAGACAGATTACAATTACAGTGAGGGTTAAGAGACAGATAGATTACAGTACAGTGGGGTGGGAGAAACAGACAGATTACAGTTACAGTGGGGGGGAGAGACAGAGAGATTACAGTTACAATGAGAGACAGATTACAGTACAGTGGGGTGGGAGAGACAGACAGATTACAGTTACAGTGGGGAGGGAAAGACAGACAGATTACAGTTACAGTGGGGTGGGAGAGACAGACAGATTACAGTTACAGTGGGGGGGAGAGACCGACAGATTACAGTTACAGTGGGGAGGGAGAGACAGACAGATTACAGTTACAGTGAGGGGGGAGAGAGACAGATTACAGTTACAGTGAGGGGGGAGAGACAGACATATTACAGTTACAGTGAGGGGGAGACAGACAGATTACAGTTACAGCGGGGCGGGAGAGACAGACAGATTACAATTACAGTGAGGGGAAGAGACAGATAGATTACAGTACAGTGGGGTGGGAGAAACAGACAGATTACAGTTACAGTGGGGGGGAGAGACAGACAGATTACAGTTACAATGAGAGACAGATTACAGTACAGTGGGGTGGGAGAGACAGACAGATTACAGTTACAGTGGGGAGGGAAAGACAGACAGATTACAGTTACAGTGGGGTGGGAGAGACAGACAGATTACAGTTACAGTGGGGGGGAGAGACCGACAGATTACAGTTACAGTGGGGAGGGAGAGACAGACAGATTGCAGTACAGTGGGGTGGGAGAAACAGACAGATTACAGTTACAGTGGGGGGGAGAGACAGACAGATTACAGTTACA
>NW_026600366.1:0-77500 GCF_029448725.1 Salvelinus fontinalis
TCTGTTCCTTTCTCTCTCCATCTCTGTATTTTCCAGGTATGCTGGGTAAGGACCCAAGCTAAGGGAATTGGGCTGACTTTGTAGTGCCTGACCCGAATGGCTCGTTAATGTAAATGTACATATTGAAAGACACTATGTCAGGAGTGATGTAATTTTGTAAATGTTATATTGGGATATTGTTTCATAAAAAACGTGTTGCAATGTATATACTTTAGTATGTTTATTTGAATGGAAAATGTAGGGTTGAATAGTTAATTGCTTAATTAATTAATGTTAATTGTTCTGAGGGGAGGGGCTACCCCTACAAAAGGAGCCTCTCTTTCAGTTCATGGAGAGGAATTTTGGATTGAGCTGTGGATGGGGCAGCATTGTTTTTAGCTGGCACATACGGTATATGTTTGATGGCAGTACTGTTGTTTTTGTTCCGGAATCACTATGTAAACACCCTTGCACAGAAGAACTTTTGCAGCTCCGCCATCTTTTTATTTTGATAGAGGTTAGGTTTTCCAGTTTAGCCTTCTGGCCTGCTCTGTGACAAATGTCACTCCTGTTCCTATGTGTTAGTAGTCTAATGGACTGCTCCTGTGTGTTAGTAGTCTAATGGACTGTCCCTGTGTGTTAGTAGTCTAATGGACTGTCCCTGTGTGTTAGTAGTCTAATGGACTGTTCCTGTGTGTTAGTAGTCTAATGGACTGTTCCTGTGTGTTAGTAGTCTAATGGACTGTTCCTGTGTGTTAGTAGTCTAATGGACTGTTCCTATGTGTTAGTAGTCTAATGGACTGTTCCTGTGTGTTAGTAGTCTAATGGACTGTTCCTGTGTGTTAGTAGTCTAATGGACTGTTCCTGTGTGTTAGTAGTCTAATGGACTGTTCCTGTGTGTTAGTAGTCTAATGGACTGTTCCTGTGTGTTAGTAGTCTAATGGACTGTTCCTGTGTGTTAGTAGTCTAATGGACTGTTCCTGTGTGTTAGTAGTCTAATGGACTGTTCCTGTGTGTTAGTAGTCTACTGGACTGCTCCTGTGTGTTAGTAGTCTAATGGACTGCTCCTGTGTGTTAGTAGTCTAATGGACTGCTCCTGTGTGTTAGTAGTCTAATGGACTGCTCCTGTGTGTTAGTAGTCTAATGGACTGCTCCTGTGTGTTAGTAGTCTAATGGACTGCTCCTGTGTGTTAGTAGTCTAATGGACTGTTCCTGTGTGTTAGTAGTCTAATGGACTGTTCCTGTGTGTTAGTAGTCTAATGGACTGTTCCTGTGTGTTAGTAGTCTAATGGACTGTTCCTGTGTGTTAGTAGTCTAATGGACTGTTCCTGTGTGTTAGTAGTCTAATGGACTGTTCCTGTGTGTTAGTAGTCTAATGGACTGTTCCTATGTGTTAGTAGTCTAATGGACTGTTCCTGTGTGTTAGTAGTCTAATGGACTGTTCCTATGGGTTAGTAGTCTAATGGACTGTTCCTATGGGTTAATGTCTGTAGTCTAATGGACTGTTCCTATGGGTTAGTAGTCTAATGGACTGTTCCTATGGGTTAATGTCTGTAGTCTAATGGACAGTTCCTGTGTGTTAGTAGTCTAATGGACTGTTCCTGTGTGTTAGTAGTCTAATGGACTGTTCCTATGTGTTAGTAGTCTAATGGAATGGACTGTTCCTGTGTGTTAGTAGTCTAATGGACTGTTCCTGTGTGTTAGTAGTCTAATGGACTGTTCCTATGTGTTAATAGTCTAATGGACTGTTCCTATGTGTTAGTAGTCTAATGGACTGTTCCTATGGGTTAGTAGTCTAATGGACTGTTCCTATGGGTTAATGTCTGTAGTCTAATGGACAGTTCCTGTGTGTTAGTAGTCTAATGGACTGCTCCTGTGTGTTAGTAGTCTAATGGACTGTTCCTATGTGTTAATGTCTGTAGTCTAATGGACTGTTCCTATGGGTTAGTAGTCTAATGGACTGTTCCTATGGGTTAATGTCTGTAGTCTAATGGACAGTTCCTGTGTGTTAGTAGTCTAATGGACTGTTCCTGTGTGTTAGTAGTCTAATGGACTGTTCCTATGTGTTAGTAGTCTAATGGACTGTTCCTGTGTGTTAGTAGTCTAATGGACTGTTCCTATGTGTTAGTAGTCTAATGGACTGTTCCTATGGGTTAATGTCTGTAGTCTAATGGACAGTTCCTATGTGTTAGTAGTCTAATGGACTGTTCCTATGGGTTAATGTCTGTAGTCTAATGGACTGTTCCTGTGTGTTAGTAGTCTAATGGACTGTTCCTGTGTGTTAGTAGTCTAATGGACTGTTCCTATGGGTTAATGTCTGTAGTCTAATGGACTGTTCCTGTGTGTTAGTAGTCTAATGGACTGTTCCTATGGGTTAATGTCTGTAGTCTAATGGACAGTTCCTGTGTGTTAGTAGTCTAATGGACTGTTCCTGTGTGTTAGTAGTCTAATGGACTGTTCCTATGTGTTAGTAGTCTAATGGACTGTTCCTGTGTGTTAGTAGTCTAATGGACTGTTCCTGTGTGTTAGTAGTCTAATGGACTGTTCCTGTGTGTTAGTAGTCTAATGGACTGTTCATGTGTGTTAGTAGTCTAATGGACTGTTCCTGTGGGTTAGTAGTCTAATGGACTGTTCCTGTGGGTTAGTAGTCTAATGGACTGTTCCTGTGGGTTAGTAGTCTAATGGACTGTTCCTGTGGGTTAGTAGTCTAATGGACTGTTCCTGTGGGTTAGTAGTCTAATGGACTGTTCCTGTGTGTTAGTAGTCTAATGGACTGTTCCTATGTGTTAGTAGTCTAATGGACTGTTCCTATGTGTTAGTAGTCTAATGGACTGTTCCTATGTGTTAGTAGTCTAATGGACAGTTCCTGTGTGTTAGTAGTCTAATGGACAGTTCCTGTGTGTTAGTAGTCTAATGGACTGTTCCTGTGTGTTAGTAGTCTAATGGACTGTTCCTATGTGTTAATGTCTGTAGTCTAATGGACTGTTCCTGTGGGTTAGTAGTCTAATGGACTGTTCCTATGTGTTAGTAGTCTAATGGACTGTTCCTGTGTGTTAGTAGTCTAATGGACTGTTCTTATGTGTTAGTAGTCTAATGGACTGTTCCTATGTGTTAGTAGTCTAATGGACTGTTCCTGTGTGTTAGTAGTCTAATGGACTGTTCCTATGTGTTAATGTCTGTAGTCTAATGGACAGTTCCTGTGTGTTAGTAGTCTAATGGACTGTTCTTATGTGTTAGTAGTCTAATGGACTGTTCCTATGTGTTAGTAGTCTAATGGACTGTTCCTATGTGTTAGTAGTCTAATGGACTGTTCCTATGTGTTAGTAGTCTAATGGACTGTTCCTGTGTGTTAGTAGTCTAATGGACTGTTCCTGTGTGTTAGTAGTCTAATGGACTGTTCCTGTGTGTTAGTAGTCTTTTTATTTTATTTATTTATTTTACCTTTATTTAACTAGGCAAGTCAGTTAATAACAAATTCTTATTTTCAATGATGGCCTAGGAACAGTGGGTTAACTGCCTTGTTCAGTGGTAGAATGACAGATTTGTACCTTGTCAACTCGGGGATTTGAACTTGCAGCCTTCGGTTACTAGTCCAACGCTCTAACCACTAGGGTACCCTGCCACCCCACTCTAATGGACTGTTCCTGTGTGTTAGTAGTCTAATGGACTGTTCCTGTGTGTTAGTAGTCTAATGGACTGTTCCTGTGTGTCTGTAGTCTAATGAACTGTTCCTGTGTGTTAGTAGTCTAATGGACTGTCCCTGTGTGTTAGTAGTCTAATGGACTGTTCCTGTGTGTTAGTAGTCTAATGGACTGTTCCTGTGTGTTAGTAGTCTAATGGACTGTTCCTGTGTGTTAGTAGTCTAATGGACTGTTCCTATGTGTTAGTAGTCTAATGGACTGTTCCTATGTGTTAGTAGTCTAATGGACTGTTCCTATGGGTTAGTAGTCTAATGGACTGTTCCTATGGGTTAATGTCTGTAGTCTAATGGACAGTTCCTGTGTGTTAGTAGTCTAATGGACTGTTCCTATGTGTTAGTAGTCTAATGGACTGTTCCTATGTGTTAGTAGTCTAATGGACTGTTCCTATGTGTTAGTAGTCTAATGGACTGTTCCTGTGTGTTAGTAGTCTAATGGACTGTTCCTGTGTGTTAGTAGTCTAATGGACTGTTCCTATGTGTTAATAGTCTAATGGACTGTTCCTATGTGTTAGTAGTCTAATGGACTGTTCCTATGGGTTAGTAGTCTAATGGACTGTTCCTATGGGTTAATGTCTGTAGTCTAATGGACAGTTCCTGTGTGTTAGTAGTCTAATGGACTGCTCCTGTGTGTTAGTAGTCTAATGGACTGTTCCTATGTGTTAATGTCTGTAGTCTAATGGACTGTTCCTATGGGTTAGTAGTCTAATGGACTGTTCCTATGGGTTAATGTCTGTAGTCTAATGGACAGTTCCTGTGTGTTAGTAGTCTAATGGACTGTTCCTGTGTGTTAGTAGTCTAATGGACTGTTCCTATGTGTTAGTAGTCTAATGGACTGTTCCTGTGTGTTAGTAGTCTAATGGACTGTTCCTGTGTGTTAGTAGTCTAATGGACTGTTCCTGTGTGTTAGTAGTCTAATGGACTGTTCCTGTGTGTTAGTAGTCTAATGGACTGTTCATGTGTGTTAGTAGTCTAATGGACTGTTCCTGTGTGTTAGTAGTCTAATGGACTGTTCCTATGTGTTAGTAGTCTAATGGACTGTTCCTATGGGTTAATGTCTGTAGTCTAATGGACAGTTCCTATGTGTTAGTAGTCTAATGGACTGTTCCTATGGGTTAATGTCTGTAGTCTAATGGACTGTTCCTGTGTGTTAGTAGTCTAATGGACTGTTCCTGTGTGTTAGTAGTCTAATGGACTGTTCCTATGGGTTAATGTCTGTAGTCTAATGGACTGTTCCTGTGTGTTAGTAGTCTAATGGACTGTTCCTATGGGTTAATGTCTGTAGTCTAATGGACAGTTCCTGTGTGTTAGTAGTCTAATGGACTGTTCCTGTGTGTTAGTAGTCTAATGGACTGTTCCTATGTGTTAGTAGTCTAATGGACTGTTCCTGTGTGTTAGTAGTCTAATGGACTGTTCCTGTGTGTTAGTAGTCTAATGGACTGTTCCTGTGTGTTAGTAGTCTAATGGACTGTTCATGTGTGTTAGTAGTCTAATGGACTGTTCCTGTGGGTTAGTAGTCTAATGGACTGTTCCTGTGGGTTAGTAGTCTAATGGACTGTTCCTGTGGGTTAGTAGTCTAATGGACTGTTCCTGTGGGTTAGTAGTCTAATGGACTGTTCCTGTGGGTTAGTAGTCTAATGGACTGTTCCTGTGTGTTAGTAGTCTAATGGACTGTTCCTATGTGTTAGTAGTCTAATGGACTGTTCCTATGTGTTAGTAGTCTAATGGACTGTTCCTATGTGTTAGTAGTCTAATGGACAGTTCCTGTGTGTTAGTAGTCTAATGGACAGTTCCTGTGTGTTAGTAGTCTAATGGACTGTTCCTGTGTGTTAGTAGTCTAATGGACTGTTCCTATGTGTTAATGTCTGTAGTCTAATGGACTGTTCCTGTGGGTTAGTAGTCTAATGGACTGTTCCTATGTGTTAGTAGTCTAATGGACTGTTCCTGTGTGTTAGTAGTCTAATGGACTGTTCTTATGTGTTAGTAGTCTAATGGACTGTTCCTATGTGTTAGTAGTCTAATGGACTGTTCCTGTGTGTTAGTAGTCTAATGGACTGTTCCTATGTGTTAATGTCTGTAGTCTAATGGACAGTTCCTGTGTGTTAGTAGTCTAATGGACTGTTCTTATGTGTTAGTAGTCTAATGGACTGTTCCTATGTGTTAGTAGTCTAATGGACTGTTCCTATGTGTTAGTAGTCTAATGGACTGTTCCTATGTGTTAGTAGTCTAATGGACTGTTCCTGTGTGTTAGTAGTCTAATGGACTGTTCCTGTGTGTTAGTAGTCTAATGGACTGTTCCTGTGTGTTAGTAGTCTTTTTATTTTATTTATTTATTTTACCTTTATTTAACTAGGCAAGTCAGTTAATAACAAATTCTTATTTTCAATGATGGCCTAGGAACAGTGGGTTAACTGCCTTGTTCAGTGGTAGAATGACAGATTTGTACCTTGTCAACTCGGGGATTTGAACTTGCAGCCTTCGGTTACTAGTCCAACGCTCTAACCACTAGGGTACCCTGCCACCCCACTCTAATGGACTGTTCCTGTGTGTTAGTAGTCTAATGGACTGTTCCTGTGTGTTAGTAGTCTAATGGACTGTTCCTGTGTGTCTGTAGTCTAATGGACTGTTCCTGTGTGTTAGTAGTCTAATGGACTGTCCCTGTGTGTTAGTAGTCTAATGGACTGTTCCTACATGTTGATGACAGGAGGAAGCGCAAGCGGGCAGAGAGAGAGTATGAGAAAGTAAAAATCAAGTTGGAGAATCTGCAGGAGAGCGTGGGAGACCGCTGGAAGGTGGAACTCACAGGTATGTTCAGGTATAGGTAGTTCACACATACACCACATACACTACTATAACATTACACACACACTGGTAATGTGGAATGTTCCTATGTGTTAATGACTGATGGTGTGCTTGCTGACAGTGTGTGAGCCTACATGTCAGCCCTGACGAAGGAAGCGAACATGCCGTCTTCGTTCTCCAGAAGGGTCTCTGGTTTGTCGATCTCCAAGATGTTCCCTCGCTTCATCACGATCACCAGGTCAGCTTCCAGGATGGTGTGGACACGATGCTGCATGAAGAACACACACACAGACGCACGCACACAGACATTACATTTGACTGAGTGTTGAATTACACAAACAAAGAGGAAGGGATTGTCACGTTCCTGACCTGTTTTCTGTTAGTTTTTGTATGTGTTAGTTGGTCAGGACGTGAGTTTGGGTGGGCAGTCTATGTTTTCTGTTTTTATGTTGGTTTAAAGGGTGACCTGATATGGCTCTCAATTAGAGGCAGGTGGTTTTCATTTCCTCTGATTGAGAGTCATATTAAGGTAGGTGTTTTCACACTGTTTGTTGTGGGTGGTTGTCTTCTGTGTCTGTGTATGTTGCGCCACACAGGACTGTTTCGGTATGTTTGTTTGTTCGGTTTTTGTGTTGTCTGTTTTCCCTGTTCGTGCGTTCTTCGTGTTACATGTAAGTTCTTACGTTCAGGTCAGTCTACGTTCTTTTGTTATTTTGTAATCCTTCCAAGTGTTTGTTTTCGTGTTTCGTCGTTTGCTTTAATAAATCATTATGTATTCACAACCCGCTGCATTTTGGTCGAATCACTACTCATCCTTTTCGGATGAAGAGGAGGAGGAATTCCGTTACAGGGATGCAATGCAGCTTTGATTTGTAATGTAGCCAGACAGACAGAGAAACTGTGCTGAGAAAAAATAACAGATACCTGAAACTAATTTAATATTGTCTTATCTCACAACCCCAAGAGTCATCCTCCAAGAGCCAACTGCTAAAATTAGATGTAGTAGCCCTCTTTAACCCCCAGACAGATTAGATGTAGTATCCCTCTTTAACCCCAGACAGATTAGATGTAGTATCTTTCTTTAACCCCCTGACAGATTAAATGTAGTTTCTCTCTTTAACCCCCAGACAGATTAAATGTAGTTTCTCTCTTTAACCCCCAGACAGATTCGATGGTATCCCTCTTTAACCCCCAGACAGATTAAATGTAGTATCTCTCTTTAACCCCAGACAGATTAGATGGTATCCCTCTTTAACCCCCAGACAGATTAAATGTAGTATCTCTCTTTAACCCCAGACAGATTAGATGTAGTATCCCTCTTTAACCCCCAGACAGATTAGATGTAGTAACCGTCTTTAACCCCCAGACAGATTAGATGTAGTATCTTTCTTTAACCCCCTGACAGATTAAATGTAGTTTCTCTCTTTAACCCCCAGACAGATTCGATGGTATCCCTCTTTAACCCCCAGACAGATTAGATGTAGTATCTCTCTTTAACCCCAGACAGATTAGATGTAGTATCCCTCTCCTTAACCCCAGACAGATTACATGTAGTATCCCTCTTTAACCCCCAGACAGATTACATGTAGTATCCCTCTTTAACCCTGATGAGGAAATTTGTTTCCTATATGTTCATTAAACAATTTAATTATACAAAGCAAACACTCTGTCTGTTTCTAAGAATTTGTAAGATCCTTATTTGCATAAAATAGACATAGACCCGTGTCCAAATTAATCAATAGCGTTTATTCTTGAGAGATCTCTGACGTGCATATACAAAACCGTTCTTTTTATCCCTTCTATTTGTAACGCACATACATACACACTAATCTGGATTATCTCCTGAAGCCTTTTACCACAGTTTATTACCACTTAGCTGACAGTTCCAGTCCCCCCCCCCCCCCCCCCCCCCCCCAGATACGGAAAACCTGTAGGGGCTTAAGCTGTCTTCCCTTATCTCCACAGAGTTATAGCTTAGTCGGTTCAAACATAGGTTAATGATCCATTTAGTTTTCTTTAGGCACACACACAGACATTCCTTTCTACCCCCCTACATGCTACCTAACAAATAATCCTAATGGTTAAGTTTCTGGGTAGAATTATTTAATCATTTATATTAAACCTTTATAAAATATCCTAACAATCCACCCTTAATGACTAAATAAGGGTCATTATATCAAACACTATATGTAAACATTAATTTTATACAAGAATATACCAAAACAATATATGTATTTAACATTTGATTTATCCATTATACTCAAAATCAACCACACAAAAAAAACATATGTATTTACATTGACTGTTCCAGGCCTACATCAGAATCATAACTCTTTTTGTCAGAATTTTCGTTATAATCTTCATTAAAACAAACAGTCTAAACATAAAAACAAGAAGAGACCTAAACATTTAAAAATGGTTTCATACCACATAGGCTCTGCGTATGTGAAGGAGCCGGATCCATCCTCTGTCTGGGAACATGTATTCATCATTCCACTGGTCAGAACTTGGGACCAGTCTGTATTTCACCATCTGTTGTGTCATCGATTTCTCCAGAATCTTAGAAATGAGACCTTTCACGCACGAATAAAACAGCATTCACACAGAACCAAAACACTCATACAGGTGAAAGTGGCACACAACACAGTGATTATGACAATTTTCCATGTCCCAAACATACTGTCAAATCAATTTGTAAGAGCATTATCTACCGCAGAGTTCTCTGCCAGGGCCTTGGTCACTGATCCGTCTAGAGTTGTGTTATCGGGGATGAAAACCTCATACACCTCCCCAACCCTTTACAATCAGTAACATATCCAAGGCTATTCTATTCTGACATCCCATCCACCTAGTTGCAGCTGTTATCACCAGAAGATGCTTGATCCCAATCCTGCTAGTATCTGATTTCTAGCTTTGAACTCGTCCATAACGTCATTCCCCCCCACAACCACCAGATGTCAGCCCTTGGCCTCCTTATCTTACTGAAATCCCCAGAGCACAACCAGCCTGCCAGATCTCTCATGGTCTCATCTGCTGTAATATTCTCCGTGCTGTTGCAAGTATTCACTTCCCCTACATCTTTCCCATTCCTGTTGTATCGGGCCAAACAGTAATAGTTTCCTTCAGTCACTGTGAAGGGAGGGAGCCTAGATTTAAGGGGTTCATGTGGATACAAATAGTGCAGATCAGTACAACTGTCATAATCTGGCATTCCTGCTTTCATAAACAGCTGTACCATACAGGCCATTACCCTAGGTGAATTAATTACATTGAGTGGAAAAGGTATGGTAGTCAACTTAGGTTAAGCTGTGGCACAGGCATAACATTCTTCTTTAGCTACTGATCTGGCCGTATATTGAATCCATTCTAACCATAGATTAGAATCCCCAAACCCAGTCTCCAACTCAATCACTTCCTTAAGGTCTTTTGTCTGGACTATTCGTACCTGCCCTTGTCCCTGATTGACTATATAAGGAATATTAGTTTTGTTAGGGAGACTGATTGGATTCTGACTTGCCCTGGCATCCACACCGACTCTTACCTCTGCTACCTCGAATTGCACCATAGTATTGGTCAAAACCTGGTCAAAGCCAATATACCACAACCCAAGATCCTCAGTGTTTACATTCTTGATGTTAAGTCGTACCTTTATATAATACTTCCCCTGCTCCGGATGGCATTCAAAAACCCTCACCTTTACCATACTCCATCTGTTCCCGTATTGGGTATGTGAGTTTACGTAGCCACCCCTCTCAGTGTGTGCTATGACCTGATTCCACGCATTACATGGAGATCTACACAAATACCTTCCCAAAAGGCCCATAGTTCTGGACTGCCAAGGAGTGAAGGACCCCAGTTGGTCTACATAGAACTCAACTGAGATATCCTCCCCTAACTCTACTCTCATGCTTAGCATACTACTCAGTTTCAGTGACCGTTTGAAATGCTTTGGTAATATTAAATTCTCATTGTCTACACTATAAGTCAGATTACCATCTTTAGCCTCCTCGGATGGGTCTTGGTGTATTAAGGAATATTGCTCCCACAACAAGACACAACAAGACAGCTCAGACCAATCAGCACTCCTGTAAAGCCCCACCCTCTCCCAGAGAACATATCATCAGCCAGAGGCCAAGCCATACTTTCACTTCTATGAAGCTCACAGCGGGGAAATGTCGGGTATTAGGGAATCTTAGGGAATCTTTAACCCCCAGACAGATTAGATGTAGCATCCCTCTTTAAACCCCAGACAAAGAGTTAACTTCTACTTGGTCACAATCCCGGATCCGGGAGCACCCTCATCAGTAAAAAAGCTGACTAGCATAGCCTAGCATAGCGCCACAAGTAAATACTAGCATCTAAATATCATGAAATCACAAGTCCAAGACACCAGATGAAAGATACACATCTTGTGAATCCAGCCATCATTTCTGATTTTTAAAATGTTTTACAGGGAAGACACAATATGTATTTCTATTAGCTAACCACGATAGCAAAAGAGCCAACTTTTTTTCCCCACCATTTTTTTTACTGCACAGGTAGCTATCACAAATTCGACCAAATAAAGACATAAATAGTCACTAACCAAGAAACAACTTCATCAGATGACAGTCTGATAACATATTTATTGTATAGCATATGTATTGTTCGAAAAATGTGCATATTTCAGGTATAAATCATAGTTTTACATTGCAGCCACCATCACAACTCTCACCAAAGCAACTAGAATAACTACAGAGAGCAATGTGAATTACCTAAATACTCATCATAAAACATTTATGAAAAATACACAGTGTACAGCAAATGAAAGACAAAGATCTTGTGAATCCAGCCAATATTTCAGATTTTTTAAGTGTTTTACAGCGAAAACACAATATAGCATTATATTAGCTTACTACAATAGCCAACCACACAACAGCATTGATTCAAGCCAACAGTAGCGATAACGAATAAACCAGCAAAATATATTAATTTTCACTAACCTTCTCAAACTTCTTCAGATGACAGTCCTATAACATCAAATTACACAATACATATATGGTTTGTTCGAAAAAATGTGCATCATTTAGTGGCACAAATCGTGGTTATACAATATGAATAGTAGCCAAACAACAAACAAAATGTCGGGAGAAATCTTGGGAGAGGCACCTAATCTAATCAATAACTAATCAAAACTTGACTAAAAAATACAGGTTGGACAGCAAATGAAAGATACATTAGTTCTTAATGCAACCGCTGTGTTAGATTTTTAAAATTAACGTTACTACGACATACAGGGTGCGTTAAAGCGAGACCGCACCGAAATTAATGGCGGAATAATAGTTTCACATTTTTCAACAGAACAACGAATTAACATCATAAATAGTTCTTACTATTTGATGAGCTTCCATCAGAATCTTGTGCAAGTTGTCCTTTGTCCAGAATCACCGTTGCTCGGTTGTAGATTGTCGTCTTCAACTTAGGAATTAGCAGCAAACATTAGCCATGTGGCAAAGACGTGTCCAACTCACCATAACGCAGAACAAATAAAATTCAGAAAATCGCAATATACTGATATAAACTGATATAACTCGGTTTAAAATAACTACATTGTGATGTTTTTAACACCTTAATCGAATAAAATCACAGCCGGATATATCTAAAGGCTATAACGAGAGCTTTTCAGAATGCCATCCTGAGGTCTGCTTTGCGCCATGACGAACATTGAAAAGAGTGCACCACCCGTTCAAAGAGCCTTTATACTGCCTCAGATATACCTAGCAACTCCATTCCAATTCTCACTGCTTGCTGACATCTAGGGGAAGGCGTATGCAGTGCATGTCGACCCATAGATTACATGCAGATTTATAAACTGACCCTGGAACAGAGCCCCAGATTCTCTCTCGCTCTCTCTCTCTCTCACTCTCTCTTTGTCTCGCTCTCTATTTCTCTGTCTTTCTCTCTCTCTTTCTCTCCATCTCTCCCGCTCTCTCTCTCTTTTTCTCTCTCTCACTCCAAAGACAAACAAATCATCCATAAGTAATGCGATGATGCATAAACATTGTTGTCTGATAGTGTTGTGGTATGAAGGACATGATATGAATCATCTGCTACGGGTAAGTTATGGCAGGTACCACCTACACACACATCTAGAACGATCACATATCAAACTCTAGTTCACCTGAGTTCACCTTTGTCTCGCCCATATCTGTGTGAAATCAGAAAACAGTGATGTGCATTACAGGTTTCCATGGCGATGCTGCATGGCATAGGGGCAGAGGGGGATCTCTGGGATAGAGGAGGGCCTGTGGTGGTGTTCTTCTCTGGTGTTCTCTGGCTCCCACCGTGAGAAAGTTGAGCTGGGGGCCGTAGGGGCGTCTGTGGTGCTCCAGAGCAGGAAGTGAGACCCCAGGACCATTCTACTTCCAGTGTTCCACTCCCCCGTACCGTACAACAAATGTACACCCCACATAATCCTGTCTGTTATAACATGGATGCATGCTATCATGATTTGGAGAGAGCTGGTATCTCTCTTTCTATCTTTATTTTTCATGTTTTTTTCACCAGATCCTTATCCCTTCTCTCCATTTTCTATCTCTCTGAGAGCCCTCTCTCTCTCCCTCTGTTTCTCTCTCTATATCTTTATCCCTCCCTCCCCTCCCCCCTTCCTTCCTTCCTTCCTCCCTTCCTTCCTCACTTCCTCCCTTCCTCCCTCCTCCAGTGTGGCCAGTAGATTATCTCCCAGTCCAGCTCCAACAGCAGACCCAGAGGAACAGAGAGAGTCTGTTTACCTTTCAATGATATGACTGGAGTCACACACACATCTCTCCCCCTGTGGTAACTTCAGCAGTGACATTCAGAAATCATCTCACAGATGTCCTTACATAAACACACAGATGTCCTTGCATAAACACACAGACGCCACATTAACCCGATGTTATCCAAACACAGCTCTATTTAACACTACCCACTACTACTACTATAGTATTTCTGTGGATTCCTATTTATTATAGAGAATAGAAGGTCACCTGGAGGTTAAAGATGTTTCCCAGTTAGTGCAGGCATGCCTGTGTAGTCTATGTGGAGGTGTGGATGTGTGTATATTAGATGACACCGATGAGCAAGGCGTTTGAAACAAATTGTATGCAATGTGCTATAGCTGGCATATGTGGAACTGGCCCTCCTGATGAGGACATGTCGACAACAGTAGCCTGCTGAGGGGAGGACGGTTGGGACAATGGACCATGGCCCTCCTGATGAGGACATGTCGACCACAGCAGCCTGCTGTGGGGAGGACGGCTGGGGCAGTGGACCATGGCCCTCCTGATGAGGACATGTCTACCACAGCAGCCTGCTGAGGGGAGGACGGCTGGGACAGTGGACCATGGCCCTCCTGATGAGGACATGTCTACCACAGCAGCCTGCTGAGGGGAGGACGGCTGGGACAGTGGACCATGGCCCTGCTGATGAGGACATGTCTACCACAGCAGCCTGCTGAGGGGAGGATGGCTGAGACAGTGGACAATGGCCCCCCTGATGAGGACATGTCCACCACAGTAGCCTGCTGAGGGGAGGACGGCTGAGACAGTGGACCATGGCCCTCCTGATGAGGACATGTCTACCACAGTAGCCTGCTGAGGGGAGGACGGCTGAGACAGTGGACCATGGCCCTCCTGATGAGGACATGTCTACCACAGTAGCCTGCTGAGGGGAGGACGGCTGAGACAGTGGACCATGGCCCTCCTGATGAGGACATGTCCACCACAGCAGCCTGCTGAGGGGAAGACGGCTGGGACAGTGGACCATGGCCCTCCTGATGAGGACATGTCTACCACAGCAGCCTGCTGAGGGGAGGACAGCTGAGACAGTGGACCATGGCCCTCCTGATGAGGACATGTCTACCACAGTAGCCTACTGAGGGGAGGATGGCTTATAATAATGATGCCATTCCACTGATTCCACTCCAGTCATTACCACGAGCCCGTTCTCCCCAATTAAGGTGCCACCAACCTGCTGTGATGTCTATGGCATCCAGGCTAGCTCTGTCCTCAGGAAGAGGGCTGCTGTTGTCAAGTGTGGTTTACTGCACTATGAAGAGAGTTACATACTGGACTGTAAAAACAATCACAAGTCATACAGTTACTGCAACCACACACTGATTGTCCCTTTAATTTAGAGTGAGAACTTTTAAAACAAGCTTTTACTGCCACCTACTGGTCAACTCAACTCCTACTGGTCAACTCTAACAGTGACACACACACTCACACACAAACACACACACAAATGGAAAAGAACATGGAGTCAGTGCCAAACTACCAAGCCATAGCATTAATATCCTGAGGGAAGCCAGTTGGGGAACCCTGTTCAGTAATATCCTGAGGGAAGCCAGTTGGGGCTTCCCTCAGGAAGAGGGAAAACACACACGTTCCCCGTTTGGCTTAGTGGACTAGGGACCTTCCCCGGTTGGCTTGGTGGACTAGGGACCTTCCCCGGTTGGCTTAGTGGACTAGGGACCTTCCCCGTTTGGCTTGGTGGACTAGGGACCTTCCCCGGTTGGCTTGGTGGACTAGGGACCTTCCCCGGTTGGCTTGGTGGACTAGGGACCTTCCCCGGTTGGCTTGGTGGACTAGGGACTTTCCCCGTTTGGCTTAGTGGACTAGGGACCTTCCCCGGTTGGCTTGGTGGACTAGGGACCTTCCCCGGTTGGCTTGGTGGACTAGGGACCTTCCCCGGTTGGCTTGGTGGACTAGGGACCTTCCCCGGTTGGCTTGGTGGACTAGGGACCTTCCCCGGTTGGCTTGGTGGACTAGGGACCTTCCCCGTTTGGCTTGGTGGACTAGGGACCTTCCCCGTTTGGCTTGGTGGACTAGGGACTTTCCCCGGTTGGCTTGGTGGACTAGGGACCTTCCCCGGTTGGCTTGGTGGACTAGGGACCTTCCCCGTTTGGCTTGGTGGACTAGGGACCTTCCCCGTTTGGCTTGGTGGACTAGGGACCTTCCCCGGTTGGCTTGGTGGACTAGGGACCTTCCCCGGTTGGCTTGGTGGACTAGGGACCTTCCCCGTTTGGCTTGGTGGACTAGGGACCTTCCCCGGTTGGCTTGGTGGACTAGGGACCTTCCCCGGTTGGCTTGGTGGACTAGGGACCTTCCCCGGTTGGCTTGGTGGACTAGGGACCTTCCCCGGTTGGCTTGGTGGACTAGGGACCTTCCCCGGTTGGCTTGGTGGACTAGGGACCTTCCCCGGTTGGCTTGGTGGACTAGGGACCTTCCCCGGTTGGCTTGGTGGACTAGGGACCTTCCCCGGTTGGCTTGGTGGACTAGGGACCTTCCCCGGTTGGCTTGGTGGACTAGGGACTTTCCCCGGTTGGCTTGGTGGACTAGGGACCTTCCCCGTTTGGCTTGGTGGACTAGGGACCTTCCCCGGTTGGCTTGGTGGACTAGGGACCTTCCCCGTTTGGCTTGGTGGACTAGGGACCTTCCCCGTTTGGCTTGGTGGACTAGGGACCTTCCCCGGTTGGCTTGGTGGACTAGGGACCTTCCCCGTTTGGCTTGGTGGACTAGGGACCTTCCCCGTTTGGCTTGGTGGACTAGGGACCTTCCCCGTTTGGCTTGGTGAGCAAACAGACTGAGTCATCTTATGGACACACACATGCACGCACGCTCGCACACACAACACACGCACAGTAACACACACACACACACACACACACACACACACACACACACACACACACACACACACACACACACACACACACACACACACACACACACACACACACACACACACAGTAGCCTACACACACACAAACACACACACACACACAGTAGTCTACACACACACAAACACACACACACACAATAGCCTACACACACACAAACACACACACAGTAGCCTACACACACACAAACACACACACGTACAGTAGCCTACACACACACAAACACACACACGTACAGTAGCCTACACACACACAAACACACACATGTACAGTAGCCTACACACACACAAACACACACACATACAGTACACAAAGTTGAACTTTTCTTAGTTCAGCAGTACGTCAATACTAGGCAATGGGCGTTAAATCTGAAGTTATTACATGTGATATCTTTGGCACTGTATATCAAATGGGAACTTTAATGCAATGGAAAGTATTTGATGAAGCCCATTTGTCATTCTGAAAGTTAGTAATATTGCTAGTCTTGATGAAAAATTAGTTCTTTTTTTGGCACATGAAGGTTATGTGAAAGGCGGCATAAACGCTGATTAAACATTCATAACTTTTTATTGGATTGTTCTGCTCGGCAAAGCCTCTTATTGGATGCCAACCAGCCAGAAAATGAAGTAATGGAGTGATTCTAAGGGACATTATGATTTCAAGAGATTAAGAAAATGTGTTCAGCTTTAATCATTACAACAAACAGATGCAGTGGCTTAGTGAAAATGAGGTGGCGTGACTGAAGCGGTGCGTTGTGGGTCAAAGAAACGCCTCACAATTAGTTTACCTAAACAGAATTATCACACACCTAATGGGATGGTTCCAGAATCTGACACACACAAACACACACCCCCTCAAAGCTGTCATATCCCTGTGGTGTGAATATCTTGTCCTCAGAGAGAAGCAGTGACTGATGGGAATGCTCTTAAGGGTTGACGGATCCTGATTGACTGTTCCGTACCGACACGCTGATTAAACTCCAGAGTTCTGAGAATGAACAAATGCTTTGTCTTCATTTGGGAACCCGTCACAATCTCTATCTCTGTTGCTGGGTGAGGCAGTGGAAATAAGTGTGGAATGGAGCTCTTTAAAGACAATGTTATTTACTGGGAAGTCGCCAGTTTAAGGGTCAATTTGACGATTGGCTGAAGTTTCAGCCTCAGTGATTGAGAACCCTGTTTCTGGTTTCTCCCTGCTTCTTGATCGGTTTCTCGTTTGTGTCTGTACAGTGTGTGTGTGTGTGTGTGTATGTGTGTGTGTGTGTTTGTCTGTGTCTGTACAGTGTGTGTATGGGTGTGTGTGTGTGTTTGTCTGTGTCTGTACAGTGTGTGTATGCGTGTGTGTATGTGTGTGTGTGTGTTTGTCTGTGTCTGTACAGTGTGTGTGTACACTTTCTTTCCGTAATCTCAGTATTGTGATATTTGACTGTAATAAATCACAGTGACAAGAACCACTGAGCTGAGGCCCATCACAGACTGACTCTCTCTCTCTTTGGGTATAAAATAAACTCTATTTTTTCTCCCATTTTCACTTTCAATATCTCCACTCCACTTATTCCACCTCTCCCTATTCCATCGACAGTCCTCCCCCTCTCCCTATTCCATCGACAGTCCTCCCCTCTCCCTATTCCACCGACAGTCCTCCCCTCTCCCTATTCCACCGACAGTCCTCCCCTCTCTATCGACAGTCCTCCCCTCTCCCTATTCCATCGACAGTCCTCCCCCTCTCCCTATTCCACCGACAGTCCTCCCCCTCTCCCTATTCCACCGACAGTCCTCCCCCTCTCCTTATTCCATCAACAGTCCTCCCCCTCTCCCTATTCCATCGACAGTCCCCCCCTCTCCCTATTCCACCGACAGTCCTCCCCTCTCTATCGACAGTCCTCCCCCTCTCCCTATTCCATCGACAGTCCTCCTCTCTCCCTCTTCCATTGACAGTCCTCCCCTCTCCCTATTCCATCAACAGTCCTCCCCCTCTCCCTATTCCACCGACAGTCCTGTTCTCTCCCTATTCCACCAACAGTCCTCCCCTCTCCCTATTCCACCGACAGTCCTCCCCTCTCCCTATTCCACCGACAGTCCTCCCCTCTCCCTATTCCACCGACAGTCCTCCCCTCTCTATCGACAGTCCTCCCCTCTCCCTATTCCATCGACAGTCCTCCCCCTCTCCCTATTCCACCGACAGTCCTCCCCCTCTCCCTATTCCACCGACAGTCCTCCCCTTCTCCCTATTCCACCGACAGTCCTCCCCCTCTCCCTATTCCACCGACAGTCCTCCCCTCTCCCTATTCCATCGACAGTCCTCCCCTCTCCCTATTCCACCGACAGTCCTCCCTTCTCCCTATTCCATCGACAGTCCTCCCCTCTCCCTATTCCACCCACAGTCCTCCACTCTCCCTATTCCACCGACAGTCCTCCCCCTCTCCCTATTCCACCGACAGTCCTCCCCTCTCCCTATTCCACCGACAGTCCTCCCCCTCTCCCTATTCCACCGACAGTCCTCCCCTCTCCCTATTCCACCAACAGTCCTCCCCTCTCCCTATTCCACCGACAGTCCTCCCCCTCTCCCTATTCCACCGACAGGCCCCCCCTCTCCCTATTCCACCAGCAGTCTCTCATGAACATGCCTGGGCTCCACATTCCAAGATCTATGAGGGTGAAGAAGACAAAGTGGTTGGAAGCCAGATTACTGTAAACACAATTTTGAGAATAAGTGTCTAGATTGGCAAAAAACAACAATATTTTGCTTGTCTTTCCGACTGTTCAGCCAGCGTTTGACTGTTGTTGTTTTGATGCACCACCATTTCCAACCAGTAGAGGGCCCTGTCATTGTAACATTAGTGAATGGAGGCCTGTTCACCTATACTACCTGTCTAGTACACCTCTTTTGTGATGAGAAGAAGTCATTGTCACAGTAATTTTCTATGAATAATTACTCAATTTGCAGTTCCACATGATTGCAAAGAAAATAGCCCATTCACCATGATTACATGATCAATATTCATTATTTGTTAAACTGCAGAAAAACAAGTAAAAACTAATGTTGAGATTTGTGACAGTGCGAGCCTCAGCATTCTCCCTCCTTCCCCTCATCAATTCCTCTTTGTCTTAATGGTTTTTGCTGCGGCACCCTCGGTTCTTTGTCATGGCTCTGGTAAACAACTCTGTGACAGTTCCATTGAGAGCAGACAATTGGTTCATTACTGAGAACCACAACAGATAACTGTAAATAGCGGAGTGGAGTGTTCCATGGTCAGTCACAATTTCATTTAATTTTCTGTCGGGCTGTCATTACTCTCTCTCCCTCTGCCTGTGTTTCATTCTGTTGCTCTTTTTCTCCCTCTGCCTGTGTCTCATTCTGTTGCTCTTTCTCTCTCCCTCTGTCTGTGTCTCATTCTGTTGCTCTCTCTCTCTCCCTCTGCCTGTGTCTCATTCTGTCGCTCTTTCTCTCTCCCTCTGCCTGTGCCTCATTCTGTCTCTCTCTCTCTCCCTCTGTCTGTGTCTCATTCTGTTGCTCTCTCTCTCCCTCTGCCTGTGTCTCATTCTGTCGCTCTCTCTCTCTCCCTCTGCCTGTGTCTCATTCTGTCGCTCTCTCTCTCCCTCTGTCTGTGTCTCATTCTGTCGCTCTCTCTCTCCGTTTTTTTCATTCAGTCATTCTTTCCCTCTCTGTCACTCTCTGCTTTGATATGTCAGTATGTGTGTGTGTGTGTGTGTGTGAATATGTATGTGTGTGTTTCTGTCCCCTATAGGCCTTCAGGGCAGACTCCACACTGTCCTCTGACAGCCTCATTTGCATACTCATAAATCATTCACCGCTGACACCCAGTACACATACACACACTCATACACACACCACAGCCCCAGCGCTGCTGTGTGTGAACGGAAAGGGTTGCGGTTGTCAAGGTGTGGTTGAGTAAGAGGAGCAACCTTATACAGAAGCATCACCATTCAGTCAGTCACCAGTCACATTCAGTCAGTCACCACCATAATACCTGGCAGTAAAAAGCATTAATGTCGCTGGCCAGGCTTATGGTGGCTCTAAGAGGCACTTGAGTGGAATGAGAGAACAGGCTAGGTTTGGTTGTGTGTAGTAAGGTCACTGAACATGAATAAGAGCTGACACACACCTCAATAGACTAGAAACAACAACATGGAGGATTACACATGCACAAGTGATATTAAAGCCTGGCATGTAGAAAGGTCACAGTGGGGTCAAAAGCCAATGGCTGACATCAGGCATTGAAAAGGAGCAGGTGGCTTTATTGTTGACCTTTCAGACCCTGTGTGCATCCCAAATCAAACCTATTCCCTTTATAGTGCACTACTTTTGACCAGGTCCTATGAGCACTGGAGAAAAGTAGTGCACTATAAAGGGAACATGGTGCCATTTGGGACGCAGACCCAATGTTGTCCTAAGTGTGTCCAGCAGCCCTGGTCCAGCCTGGTGGTTTTTACTGGACCTAGTCTAGCATAGCCAGGCTTAATCTGTTTCCCTCCAAACACTGGCTGACTTCAATGACTTCTTTGATATTTTCACAGCAACTGTGTGGCCCAGTTGAGAACTGAATACAAATGAATGAATGAGTAGAAAACACACACAAACAATGATCTATTACAACGTGACAGATGTTATGGGCGTGTTGAAGCATGTATATGCATCGTGTATTAGCCTGCATCACTTATAATTGATAAAGCATTACATTACATTAGGCCTACTGTAACATTCCTGCGAGGCATGTTATTTACCTAATACCTCCACACTGCCCCCTAACCAAACATAGGAAACAATGGAACTATTGTCTCCACGACCCGTGCATTATAGGCGACTGCACGGTCAAGTAGGGTTTGACCCCACCGTGGCCTCTGAAAACCATTTTCAGAAATGTAGCTGATAGAAATGGGGACAGTCGGTCCTACATCCAGGTTGGATTTTCATATAGTATAATAATCTCATTTGACATAAAACTAGAACAGATTACAATGTAGCCTAGCGCTAGCCTACAATTCTCCAGTTTATTCTGGAATAGTTCAGCATTCTACAGTCAGCTGCGCTTTCATTTCGAACTTTGAACAAAGCTGCTCGCGGGGCTTCCAGTGGTTATTTCTTCTCTCCGGTGAAAAGAAGAGAATGGAGGGCTAAAATTTTTTTTTTTCAGACTTTGACGACAGTTTGCAGAGTCTCTCCCCGTTTTGTGAGTAAATTGATCCGTACAGGCTCGGTCTATTGTATTGTGGGGGAGGAGAGAGAGAAAATACTCCATCCCTCTTTTTATTGGGCGCTGCCACTGAAAAGAAGAGGGTGTAGGGCTCAGTTGTTTTTCTCCGGCTTCAACGATAGTTTGCAGACTCTCTCCCCGTCTTGTGTGTAAACTGATCCGTACAGGCTCTGTGTATTTTCTTGGGAGAGAGAGAGGGGGAGGAGTGAGAGAAGATACTCCATCCCTCTTTTTCTTGGCTGCTGTACCGCGGGCGTTACAGTTCAACGTGCAGTTTCTTGCCAATTCATCAGGGCGGACTTAAACCAAAGGTGTGTTCGTCTTTGAATCTGAAACACCTCTGAATTCATTCTGTGTTTACGTTTTTTGGGCGTGAAGAAAAATCTCTTGTCGTAGGGAAAGTACCAAACTTCCAAACCGTGTCATATTTCCCGGGATTTAGAGCGTCGTTGCTCGCTCGCTCCCTTCGGCATCTCACAATGTTTTCTCTCCCGGGGAAGATCTGAACTTTTTACGGACGGTGACAACGTAGACAATAGGACTTCGTTTGGGGTTTGGTTGTCAAAAGAGAGGAGACGAACCGATTAGGACAACGAGTTCGTGTTCAACTACCAATTCCTGAGGTAAGCGACCGGTCATGGCTGTGTATTTGAACTTCTCAGCGGCTGAGTTTGGTTAAGAATGATGTGAAGGAATCGACACAGATTGTTGGTCTGGTTCTATGACATTGGGATTACAACTGGGGAGCGAGTCAAGAAAAGAGTATAGAAGGCTATAGTGTTAATTTTATAATACATTTAGCGTGTGAGTTCCGGTCCTAATCAATGGAACAAATCTCAGAGTTCCTCGTTAACCAGTCACGCGGCTACAATGTTGCGTGGCAATGACACAGTAGGCTACTGTTGCACGGTTTTGTAGGTGAAAGTAGCTTAGTAACGTTAGATGCGTTTGCTATGTGTGTTGCAGTGGGATGCTATGAAAACCACTGCATGATTTTCAAACATTGACCTCGGTGTTTGGGAGTTCTTCAAAACAGGCCAACAATTTGCATTTCACTGTTTGGGAGTTGTGCTCAACAGATTTGTGAAACGACAAGGCTTTTACTCCATAGCCTACCTAATGGGGATCCTAATAAAATACCGACCTACAGCATCTCATCCTACAAGCAGACTTCAGGATAAACTATTCTCCAGGCAACATGTGTGTATTCAGCCGTGTTGGCTGTAGGCTAATGTGTTACCTGGTCTCTGTGCCTGGTTTGGACTGATCTGGATTTCCCAATGTTCTAGGCATCACTTCCACCATTGCGTCTGTCAACTGAACACACGCATTTAGGTATAATAAAGGTTGCAATTGAAGCCTGCATGCCGTTGTCAATGGACATACATTGGCAACTTGTATAGCCATTCCAACAAGTAGGTGACATGTAAGAGCACTGTCCCATCTCATTCCCATATCCCATCTAATGCTGAATGCAGTTCAGCTTATAGGCTTTGAACCCCATGTAGAGAAAGCAGAGTCAGTCACCACATGCTGTAGTGGTTCAGACCCAGAACAGGAAGAGCCCCTGCCCCCTCAAGGTCAAAAGGAGAGGGCCAAAAACAGAGGGAGCATTTTCCCCTCCTCTCTCTGGGACTCTCTCTGTGTGTGTGTGTCTGAGACTGACCATGAGTAATGGGCCTGTTTGTTTGTCTTTCATGCAGAACATGGACACAGTATACACTGATGCTATTGATTCATGTTTCCTGCTCAAACCCAAGTGTGTGTGTGTGTGTGTGTGTGTGCGTGCACTGTCACGTTGTCCGTAACCCTCTGTCCCTAGAACGGAACAGCCCCCCCCTTCTGTAGTCACTGGACCTGCCTTGTTGAGACTCAACATTGTATGTGTTCTTTCTCTCCCCCTCTCCTCCATCCCTCCTCTCTCCTCCATCCCTCCTCTCTCCTCCATCCCTCCTCTCTCCTCCATCCCTCCTCTCTCCTCCATCCCTCCTCTCTCCTCCATCCCTCCTCTCTCCTCCATCCCTCCTCCATCTCCCATAGAGTCATTTCTGTCATAAGAGACTGTATAAGTTTGTTTCACCCCCTTCATCGGGATTAACGTTAAATGACCATTTCCATTATTGAAGAGCCAGATTTTGGTGTGTGTGTGTGGGGAATCTTGGATGGTCTCCCCAAACACAACCATCTGCTTACTGGACACCCACACAGAGCCAGGTGCTGTTTCCTTCCACCACGTCCATGCATCATTATCTGAGTCTCACACACACATACTGAAAGTGGACAACATGTCGTGTGTTGATTTTCCTTGCCTGTGGGCTCAAATCACTGCAACACCGTTCCCTCTTCAGAAACTCCCTGTCAATCGTGAACATGGCCATCGTTCCTAATGCTCAGGCAGACTAATAGCTCTCCACGAGGGTTCATTTGGGGTCATGTCTCACCTTTAGAGCGCCGCTTGGTAGACAATTCAGAATGATTATTTGTGGAACAAAGACCAGTGTCTGTCTGCTTAAGAAGGTGTGGGAGAGGAGGGAACACGATGAAAACAACCCCAGATTTAGATTCCTATAGAGAATCGACGCCTGCACAACTATGGGCCAAAACAGACGGGTTGGATTAGATTGTTGACAACATGTTAACTATATTTCAGCTCCAGTGTTTATTGAAAACAAATACATTTGCACAATGAGCACTTGTCTCTCATATATATTGTTAAAGTTGTTGTTTAGCTAGATTGACATGAAATCAGTCAAAACACCACAAAACAAGCCATGGTATCAAGAAGATGAAATAAGCCACTTAGGATTCCCCACATGGCAGCGTCGAGTCATTCTTGAACAGTAGTGGTCTGAAAGGTAAATGTTTAGAGGTTTGTTTAGTGCCGCTTGTACGTCCCGTGTGTGTAATGAAGCATCAGCTTTTTGTCCATTAGTGACTGGCAGTGTGTTTCATCTGTACTTGGGCTCCAGAAGCTAGAGTCCAAAGGTTGTTTGCTGTGGAAACACAGGGCCGTGTCTGCATGCATGTGTTTGTACTTGACTCATCAGACCACTGAACATGTTCATTCCAGTCTGTTTGCTCACCAAGTCAACCTGGGAAGGTCCATAGTCTCCCACCTGACTGTTGCACTTTCTATTTCCTATAAAGTCCTGTACTTACTGTCAGTCCTCCTGGGTAACACCAGATGCATCATGGTTTATTACTGTCAGTCCTCCTGGGTAACACCAGATGCATCATGGTTTATTACTGTCAGTCCTCCTGGGTAACACCAGATGCATCATGGTTTATTACTGCCAGTCCTCCTGGGTAACACCAGATGCATCATGGTTTATTACTGTCAGTCCTCCTGGGTAACACCAGATGCATCATGGTTTATTACTGTCAGTCCTCCTGGGTAACACCAGATGCATCATGGTTTATTACTGTCAGTCCTCCTGGGTAACACCAGATTCTTTATTACTGTCAGTCCCCCTGGGTAACAACAGATGCATCATGGTTTAATACTGTCAGTCCTCCTGGGTGACACCAGATGCATCATGGTTTATTACTGTCAGTCCTCCTGGATGACAGCAGATTCATTATTACTGTCAGTCCTCCTGGATGACAGCAGATTCTTTATTACTGTCAGTCCTCCTGGATGACACCAGGTACTTCATGTTCTGCTGTTGCTAAGTGGAGTTTATTCCTCCTGTGTTACTCATTTGTCAATCTTCTTATTTTAAACTCTGCATTGTTGGGAAGAGCTCATCAGCAGTCATTTCACAGTAAAGTCTACACCAGTTGTATATGGAGCATGTGCTGAATACGATTAGATTGACAGTATGGTTAATCATTTAGTTCCTCAGTTCTCTACCAGTAGACTTGGGAATACCCCCACCTGAACATTTCAGTTTCCATTTTCTGTCCTACATTTACTGTCAGTCCTGGAAATTCCTAAATTCCAGGACAGTCTAAGCTCTGCCATGGAAGACGGTAAATTGATGGTGACTCATTGACTTCTTTCAGTGTGTGGAGGGTTGCTGTAAATGCTAACCTTGTCCTTACATGTCCATATGTTTTGGGCTCCTGAGTGGCGCAGCGGTCTAGGGCACTGCATCTCAGTGCTAGAGGCATCATCACAGACCCTGGTTCGATTCCAGGCTGTATCACGACCGGCCGGGATTGTGAGTACCGTAGGGCGGCGCACAATTGGCCCAGCGTCGTCCGGGTTAGAGTTAGGCTGTCATTGTAAATAAGAATTTGTTCTTAACTGACTTGCCTAGTTAAATTAAAACATTCCTGAAGTAGGCTACTTGGTGTTATTTGTCTCATGTTTCACCTTTTATATGGTGCAGTTAGTTATGTTGCCATGCTACTGTCACTGCACTGCTACTCACTGTTTGCTGTTAGATGTCGGTGGACTTGATCCATGGTCACTACTGTCCTGTGTGGTGTGTTTGTATGGACTCTTTCCCTTGGTGACCAAGCTGTGGTATGTTGTCACATACCACAATGTCACGCTATGGCTTGGTGGCAGATTTGAGAAGTGACTCAGTATATTGGTGCCCTGTCTGTCTGTGTAGTGACCTCACATAAATGATGTTACTGGACACACACGTGTGCTGGGACCTCCCCTGAGGGGGTGGCATCATGCAGAGGGGTGGGGGTGGTGGTGTGACCTCACTGGCCTGGGGTTTGTTTAGGTGTGTGTCAACATTGTGTCTGAGGTGAGATCTCACACCTGTAGGGGGGCAGCTGCTGCAGCACACTGGGGGTTCTCTCTCCTGCGGGTGTTTTTTCACTAACCTTCTCAGAATTCTTCAGATGACACTCCTGTAACATCATATTACAACATACATATACAGTTTGTTCGAAAATGTGCATATTTAGCCACCAAAATCATGGTTAGACAATGACAAAAGTTGCCCAGCTGGTCAGACAATGTCGTGCGCCATATTAGACAGTGATCTAGTCGTATACATAAATACTCATAAACGTGACTAAAAAATATAGGGTGGACAGCGATTGATAGACAATTTAATTCTTAATACAATCGCTGATTTACATTTTTTAAATTATCCTTACTTTTCAATACAGTTTGCGCCAAGCAAAGCTACGTCTAACAAGATGGCGTCATGAGCGATTAACATTTTTCGACAAACACGATTTATCATAATAAATTGTTCCTACTTTGAGCTGTTCTTCCATCAGAATCTTGGGCAAAGAATCCTTTCTTGGGTCTAATCGTCTTTTGGTCGAAAGCTGTCCTCTTGCCATGTGGAAATGCCAACTGCGTTCGGCATGAACTGGAAACCTGCCCGGCGCTTCAAAGTGTCTCAGAAATAAATGTCCCAAAATGCGCACTAAACGGATATAAATTGCTATAAAATGGTTTAAATTAACTACCTTATGATGTTTTTAACTCCTATAACGAGTAAAAACATGACCTGAGAAATATTACTGGCTACACTAATGCTTGGAAAAAGAGCAGGTCGGTGTCCACCTCACGCCCGACGCATCTGGAAAAGAGTTCCTACCTACACGTGTTTTTCATTTATAGTGGCTGTGATTGCGCAATCGATACCATTCAAAGCGTCATCACGTAAAGGAATCCAGGGGAAGACGTAAGCAGTGTCCGTATCCTGATAGCGTTCACAGTGGCCTTTAAACTGACTCCAGATCAGGGGCCAAAATGTGTGAAATCTGACTCCATGTCAGGGAAATTGCTGTAGAATGAGTTCTGTTCCACTCAGAGACAAAATTCCAACGCCTATAGAAACTAGAGAGTGTTTTCTATCCAATAACAGTAATAATATGCATATTGTACGATAAAGAATTGAGTAGGAAGCCGTTTAATCTGTAATGCAATTATGCTAATGAGAAAACAGCACCCCTGTAGTCGCAAGAAGTTAAGGGGTCCACATGTGTCTCAACATTCTGTGCCATTTTTGGTGGTCAAGGTTTTTCTGCTGTTCCTGCACACTTTTTTCTCGAAGCAAGTTGACGTTCAGTAGCCGAAGTCTAAGCCCTTCGTCTGTGATTGGTCAATAGTAGGGATACTTCAATGAACTGTTGTTATTCAATGATAGATGACTCGTTTCTATGCAAAAAAATTTCCCTTGAGAAATACTTCACCAAACATCTGTTAGATGTACAATTGTGTGACTAAGATCTACTTGGCAAAAACGTCAATTAATGACAGATTTCTTGAGTTCTCTTCGATTCATTCAGACTATTTTAGAGGATGTGCCTACTTGCTAAGGTGTTTCTCAAGCAAAGATATTTTTAAGGGAGTATGCGAGGCACAGACGCTCACTTCCCCGAGTTCTGATAGGAGCAAACTGAACCTAGTATGCAGACACCTTTTAGAGACGGGAGGTCGTAGGCCGCTCCAGACAGCGGACTTCTTGGAGACGGGTGTTCTCTGGTCCCCTGTCTGCTCTGTCTTCTATATCCATATGGAGAGTAGAGTTCTCTGGTCCCCTGTCTTCTATATCTATATGGAGAGTAGAGTTCTCTGGTCCCCTGTCTGTTCTGTCTTCTATATCCATATGTAGAGTTCTCTGGTCCCCTGTCTTCTATATCCATATGGAGAGTAGAGTTCTCTGGTCCCCTGTCTGTTCTGTCTTCTATATCCATATGGAGAGTAGAGTTCTCTGGTCCCCTGTCTGATCTGTCTTCTATATCCATATGGAGAGTAGAGTTCTCTGGTCCCCTGTCTGTTCTGTCTTCTATATCCATATGGAGAGTAGAGTTCTCTGGTCCCCTGTCTGATCTGTGTTCTATATCCATATGGAGAGTAGAGTTCTCTGGTCCCCTGTCTGTTCTGTCTTCTATATCCATATGGAGAGTAGAGTTCTCTGGTCCCCTGTCTGTTCTGTCTTCTATATCCATATGGAGAGTAGAGTTCTCTGGTCCCCTGTCTGTTCTGTCTTCTATATCCATATGGAGAGTAGAGTTCTCTGGTCCCCTGTCTGTTCTCTCTTCTATATCCATATGGAGAGTAGAGTTCTCTGGTCCCCTGTCTGTTTTCTCTTCTATATCCATATGGAGAGTAGAGTTCTCTGGTCCCCTGTCTTCTATATCCATATGGAGAGTAGAGTTCTCTGGTCCCCTGTCTTCTATATCCATATGGAGAGTAGAGTTCTCGTGTCCCCTGTCTTCTATATCCATATGGAGAGTAGAGTTCTCTGGTCCCCTGTCTTCTATATCCATATGGAGAGTAGAGTTCTCTGGTCCCCTGTCTTCTATATCCATATGGAGAGTAGAGTTCTCGTGTCCCCTGTCTTCTATATCCATATGGAGAGTAGAGTTCTCTGGTCCCCTGTCTTCTATATCCATATGGAGAGTAGAGTTCTCGTGTCCCCTGTCTTCTATATCCATATGGAGAGTAGAGTTCTCTGGTCCCCTGTCTTCTATATCCATATGGAGAGTAGAGTTCTCTGGTCCCCTGTCTGATCTGTCTTCTATATCCATATGGAGAGTAGAGTTCTCTGGTCCCCTGTCTTCTATATCCATATGGAGAGTAGAGTTCTCTGGTCCCCTGTCTTCTATATCCATATGCACAGAGTTGTGTTGACTAGCTAACGTCCACGGCAAGTTTTTCAAGGTTCCCTTCCCTGCTTATTTGTGTTTGACCGGATGTTTGGAGCAGAAAACATGGCGTATTAAATCTCCCTGTGGTCTGGAAGTATGAGAGGCAGAGCAGAGGTTGGGCCGTTTTCTATTTAACACTCTGGTAATGTTACTCAAGTGCTTCCCATCTGACATCTTCAAAGCTGTGCTGCATGTTCTGCTCTGGTTCCCCAGCCCTGGTAGAAGAGAGGTGATTGGTTGGCCCTGGTAGAAGAGGTGATTGGTTGGCCCTGGTAGAAGAGGTGATTGGTTGGCCCTGGTAGAAGAGGTGATTGGTTGGCCCTGGTAGAAGAGGTGATTGGTTGGCCCTGGTAGGAGAGGTGATTGGTTGGCCCTGGTAGAAGGGAGGTGATTGGTTGGCCCTGGTAGAAGGGAGGTGATTGGTTGGCCCTGGTAGAAGGGAGGTGATTGGTTGGCCCTGGTAGAAGGGAGGTGATTGGTTGGCCCTGGTAGAAGAGAGGTGATTGGTTGGCCCTGGTAGAAGAGAGGTGATTGGTTGGCCCTGGTAGAAGAGAGGTGATTGGTTGGCCCTGGTAGAAGGGAGGTGATTGGTTGGCCCTGGTAGAAGGGAGGTGATTGGTTGGCCCTGGTAGAAGGGAGGTGATTGGTTGGCCCTGGTAGAAGGGAGGTGATTGGTTGGCCCTGGTAGAAGGGAGGTGATTGGTTGGCCCTGGTAGAAGGGAGGTGATTGGTTGGCCCTGGTAGAAGGGAGGTGATTGGTTGGCCCTGGTAGAAGGGAGGTGATTGGTTGGCCCTGGTAGAAGGGAGGTGATTGGTTGGCCCTGGTAGAAGGGAGGTGATTGGTTGGCCCTGGTAGAAGGGAGGTGATTGGTTGGCCCTGGTAGAAGGGAGGTGATTGGTTGGCCCTGGTAGAAGGGAGCAGCAGAGAGAGGGTTGGGTGGTGCTGGTGATGAACAGGAAGATAAGAGCAGGGTAGAACAACACTCTGTCATCCCGCAGAGCGAAGGAGGAGCGGAAGAGTTTGTTTATACTCTGAGCTAGATCAAGTCTCCGGGAGGGGAGAAATCAAAAGACTAAATCAAAGCTTTGCTTTGTGTTTAAATATGCAGTGGAGAAATACAGGTACACAGACACACCACACACACACTGACAGATGGCTGATATATGACAGCCGCCAAGTGTGTGTGTGTGTGTGTGTGTGTGTGTGTTTTTATTAATTTGTCAGCCGCTCACCACAGTGTCCAGGTTTTAGAGGGAGTGACTGACAAAATCAGCTTAGCCTACCTGCTGGGGACCTTTTGTGTGTTGTCTGTGTTGGTGATATTGACCAAGAGCTCACCACTGTTATTATAATCCTGCATTCTGTTGGTGCTGGAATTTCGTCTGTCTCTCTCTCCCCCTGAACACCATGTAATGCGCTCGTTAATCCTCAAACATTCCTCACGCGGGGCTTGAGTTTTAATTATGAGCACTAAAGTAGTGGTAACGCCGAGGTCCCTGCTGCTGCGTGCCAATAGCCTTTAGCTGTTAGAGTACAGTTTAACACACGTTTAGAAAGGGCACAGGGTAACACACGGTTAGACAGGGTACAGGGTAACACACGGTTAGACAGGGTACAGGGTAACACACGGTGAGACAGGGTACAGGGTAACACACGGTTAGACAGGGTACAGGGTAACACACGGTGAGACAGGGTACAGGGTAACACACGGTGAGACAGGGTACAGGGTAACACACGGTGAGACAGGGTACAGGGTAACCCACGGTGAGACAGGGTACAGGGTAACACACGGTGAGACAGGGTACAGGGTAACACACGGTGAGACAGGGTACAGGGTAACACACGGTGAGACAGGGTACAGGGTAACACACGGTTAGAAAGGGCAAAGGGTAACACACGGTTAGAAAGGGTACAGGGTAACACACGGTTAGACAGGGTACAGGGTAACACGCGGTTAGACAGGGTACAGGGTAACACGCGGTTAGACAGGGCAAAGGGTAACACACGGTTAGACAGGGTACAGGGTAACACACGGTTAGACAGGGTACAGGGTAACACACGGTTAGACAGGGTAACATTTCTGTTTTCAGTGTAAGCGGGGACATTCATCATAAAGTAGGCATGCAGGTTTGTGTGTGTGAAAGCTCAAGGAAAACCTGTTTAACAGGAGACTAGCGTAGCTCCAGTTGTAATAACAGACTTTAGGCCAATAGGAAACACTGTTTAACATTTAGATCAGCTGGAGCTATGATAGCCTGTTTAACAGTTAGAACCACTGGAGCTATGATAGCCTGTTTAACGGTTAGATCAACTGGAGCTATGATAGCCTGTTTAACGGTTAGATCAACTGGAGCTATGATAGCCTGTTTAACGGTTAGATCAACTGGAGCTATGATAGCCTGTTTAACGGTTAGAACAACTGGAGCTATGGTAGCCTGTTTAACGGTTAGATCAACTGGAGCTATGATAGCCTGTTTAACGGTTAGATCAACTGGAGCTATGATAGCCTGTTTAACGGTTAGATCAACTGGAGCTATGATAGCCTGTTTAACGGTTAGAACCACTGGAGCTATGATAGCCTGTTTTAACGGTTAGAACCACTGGAGCTATGATAGCCTGTTTAACGGTTAGAACCACTGGAGCTATGGTAGCCTGTTTAACGGTTAGAACCGCTGGAGCTATGGTAGCCTGTTTAACGGTTAGATCCGCTGGAGCTATGGTAGCCTGTTTATCGGTTAGATCCGCTGGAGCTATGGTAGCCTGTTTATCGGTTAGATCCGCTGGAGCTATGGTAGCCTGTTTAACGGTTAGATCCGCTGGAGCTATGGTAGCCTGTTTAACGGTTAGATCCGCTGGAGCTATGGTAGCCTGTTTAACGGTTAGATCCGCTGGAGCTATGGTAGCCTGTTTAACGGTTAGATCCGCTGGAGCTATGGTAGCCTGTTTAACGGTTAGATCCGCTGGAGCTATGGTAGCCTGTTTAACGGTTAGATCCGCTGGAGCTATGGTAGCCTGTTTAACGGTTAGATCCGCTGGAGCTATGGTAGCCTGTTTAACGGTTAGATCCGCTGGAGCTATGGTAGCCTGTTTAACGGTTAGATCCGCTGGAGCTATGGTAGCCTGTTTAACGGTTAGATCCGCTGGAGCTATGGTAGCCTGTTTAACGGTTAGATCCGCTGGAGCTATGGTAGCCTGTTTAACGGTTAGATCCGCTGGAGCTATGGTAGCCTGTTTAACGGTTAGATCCGCTGGAGCTATGGTAGCCTGTTTAACGGTTAGATCCGCTGGAGCTATGGTAGCCTGTTTAACGGTTAGATCCGCTGGAGCTATGGTAGCCTGTTTAACGGTTAGATCCGCTGGAGCTATGGTAGCCTGTTTAACGGTTAGATCCGCTGGAGCTATGGTAGCCTGTTTAACGGTTAGATCCGCTGGAGCTATGGTAGCCTGTTTAACGGTTAGATCCGCTGGAGCTATGGTAGCCTGTTTAACGGTTAGATCCGCTGGAGCTATGGTAGCCTGTTTAACGGTTAGATCCGCTGGAGCTATGGTAGCCTGTTTAACGGTTAGATCCGCTGGAGCTATGGTAGCCTGTTTAACGGTTAGATCCGCTGGAGCTATGGTAGCCTGTTTAACGGTTAGATCCGCTGGAGCTATGGTAGCCTGTTTAACGGTTAGATCCGCTGGAGCTATGGTAGCCTGTTTAACGGTTAGATCCGCTGGAGCTATGGTAGCCTGTTTAACGGTTAGATCCGCTGGAGCTATGGTAGCCTGTTTAACGGTTAGATCCGCTGGAGCTATGGTAGCCTGTTTAACGGTTAGATCCGCTGGAGCTATGGTAGCCTGTTTAACGGTTAGATCCGCTGGAGCTATGGTAGCCTGTTTAACGGTTAGATCCGCTGGAGCTATGGTAGCCTGTTTAACGGTTAGATCCGCTGGAGCTATGGTAGCCTGTTTAACGGTTAGATCCGCTGGAGCTATGGTAGCCTGTTTAACGGTTAGATCCGCTGGAGCTATGGTAGCCTGTTTAACGGTTAGATCCGCTGGAGCTATGGTAGCCTGTTTAACGGTTAGATCCGCTGGAGCTATGGTAGCCTGTTTAACGGTTAGCTACTGTTCTAACACAGTATAGACTAGGCCAGTAGGTGTGGTAGCTGGCTTTTATGAAGTGAACTCAACTTGCTGAGTGACTTCTTTACACACTGTGTGTCTCTGCCATTATCTATTCTGTCTGTGACATCCCCTAACAGACTGTAAACCTGTTGTGATCATCTGTTCAGCTGTGGGAGTACCTCTTGCCTGTCTCTGCTGCTTGCTTACAGGCTTTGAGGCTCTAGAAGAGACTCACACCCAATCCTGGAGAGCTGCAAGAGGTGCAGGCTTTGTTCCAGCCCAGCACTAACAACACATTTATATGAATCATCTTGATGATTAGTTGGATACGATGTGCTGATGTTGGACTGAGGGACAAACACTCTCCAGGGTGGAGGATGCTGATTGCTGCTGTTCAAAGCTGTTACCTGCTGAGACCTCGCTCGCTGTCTGTCTGTCTCGCTGTCTGTCTGTCTCGCTGTCTGTCTGTCTCGCTGTCTGTCTGTCTCGCTGTCTGTCTGTCTCGCTGTCTGTCTGTCTCGCTGTCTGTCTGTCTCGCTGTCTGTCTGTCTCGCTGTCTGTCTGTCTCGCTGTCTGTCTGTCTCGCTGTCTGTCTGTCTCGCTGTCTGTCTGTCTCGCTGTCTGTCTGTCTCGCTGTCTGTCTGTCTCGCTGTCTGTCTGTCTCGCTGTCTGTCTGTCTCGCTGTCTGTCTGTCTCGCTGTCTGTCTGTCTCGCTGTCTGTCTGTCTCGCTGTCTGTCTGTCTCGCTGTCTGTCTGTCTGTCTCGCTGTCTGTCTGTCTGTCTCGCTGTCTGTCTGTCTGTCTCGCTGTCTGTCTGTCTGTCTCGCTGTCTGTCTGTCTGTCTCGCTGTCTGTCTGTCTGTCTCGCTGTCTGTCTGTCTGTCTCGCTGTCTGTCTGTCTGTCTCGCTGTCTGTCTGTCTGTCTCGCTGTCTGTCTGTCTGTCTCGCTGTCTGTCTGTCTGTCTCGCTGTCTGTCTGTCTGTCTCGCTGTCTGTCTGTCTGTCTCGCTGTCTGTCTGTCTGTCTCGCTGTCTGTCTGTCTGTCTCGCTGTCTGTCTGTCTGTCTCGCTGTCTGTCTGTCTGTCTCGCTGTCTGTCTGTCTGTCTCGCTGTCTGTCTGTCTGTCTCGCTGTCTGTCTGTCTGTCTCGCTGTCTGTCTGTCTGTCTCGCTGTCTGTCTGTCTGTCTCGCTGTCTGTCTGTCTGTCTCGCTGTCTGTCTGTCTGTCTCGCTGTCTGTCTGTCTGTCTCGCTGTCTGTCTGTCTGTCTCGCTGTCTGTCTGTCTGTCTCGCTGTCTGTCTGTCTGTCTCGCTGTCTGTCTGTCTGTCTCGCTGTCTGTCTGTCTGTCTCGCTGTCTGTCTGTCTGTCTCGCTGTCTGTCTGTCTGTCTCGCTGTCTGTCTGTCTGTCTCGCTGTCTGTCTGTCTGTCTCGCTGTCTGTCTGTCTGTCTCGCTGTCTGTCTGTCTGTCTCGCTGTCTGTCTGTCTGTCTCGCTGTCTGTCTGTCTGTCTCGCTGTCTGTCTGTCTGTCTCGCTGTCTGTCTGTCTGTCTCGCTGTCTGTCTGTCTGTCTCGCTGTCTGTCTGTCTGTCTCGCTGTCTGTCTGTCTGTCTCGCTGTCTGTCTGTCTGTCTCGCTGTCTGTCTGTCTGTCTCGCTGTCTGTCTGTCTGTCTCGCTGTCTGTCTGTCTGTCTCGCTGTCTGTCTGTCTGTCTCGCTGTCTGTCTGTCTGTCTCGCTGTCTGTCTGTCTGTCTCGCTGTCTGTCTGTCTGTCTCGCTGTCTGTCTGTCTGTCTCGCTGTCTGTCTGTCTGTCTCGCTGTCTGTCTGTCTGTCTCGCTGTCTGTCTGTCTGTCTCGCTGTCTGTCTGTCTGTCTGGCTGTCTGTCTCGCTGTCTGTCTCGCTGTCTGTCTCGCTGTCTGTCTCGCTGTCTGTCTCGCTGTCTGTCTCGCTGTCTGTCTCGCTGTCTGTCTGTCTCGCTGTCTGTCTCGCTGTCTGTCTGTCTCGCTGTCTGTCTGTCTGTCTCGCTGTCTGTCTGTCTGTCTCGCTGTCGCTCGCTGTCTCGCTGTCTGTCGCTCGCTGTCTCGCTGTCTGTCGCTCGCTGTCTCGCTGTCTGTCGCTCGCTGTCTCGCTGTCTGTCGCTCGCTGTCTCGCTGTCTGTCGCTCGCTGTCTCGCTGTCTGTCGCTCGCTGTCTCGCTGTCTGTCGCTCGCTGTCTCGCTGTCTGTCGCTCGCTGTCTCGCTGTCTGTCGCTCGCTGTCTCGCTGTCTGTCGCTCGCTGTCTGTCTGTCGCTCGCTGTCTGTCTGTCGCTCGCTGTCTGTCTCTCTCTGGTATTTAACTGGCAGTATATCACTGTGTCACACAGCAGCATAGGATGCGTCTCAAATGCCACCCTATTCCCTTGTTAGGTACTACTTTTGACCTGGGCCTCATGGGTAGTAGTGCTCTATAAAGGGAATAGCGTGCCATTTGGGATGCAGACATAGTGTAGTGAGGAGCTAGCTGTAACCCAGAAGGTGTTTCTATTTCACACATCAGTGGTGTTTTCTCACACAGTCGTGTGTGTGTGTGTGTGTGTGTGTGTGTGTGTGTGTGTGTGTGTTGCATTGCCCAGGACAAGAGATGCTTGGGTCAGTGGTCAGCAGGCGTGAAAGGTCATGTCACTACTAGATAAAAATAACAAGGTCATGGCTAGGTAAGAACAATGTAGAGATTGTAGCTGCCCATAGGTAGGTAACACAGTGATATGTAGCAAATGGAATAGTCCATGGGTAGTTTACAGAGGGGGTATAAATAATGTTATAGTCCATGGGTAGTTTACAGAGGGGGTATAAATAATGGAATAGTACATGGGTAGTTTACAGAGGGGGTATAAATAATGGAATAGTACATGGGTAGTTACCAGAGGGGTGTAGATGATGCACTAGTCCACGGGTAGGTGCCAAGGGGGTTTAGATGATGGAATAGTCCATGGGTAGGTGCAATGGGGGTGTAGATAATGGAGTAGTCTGTGTAGGTCACTGGTGTGTAGATAATGGAGTAGTCTATGGGTAGGTTCCAGGGGGTGTAGGTAATGGAATAGTCCATGGGTAGGTCACGGGGGTGTAGATAATGGAGTAGTCTATGGGTAGGTCACAGGGGTGTAGATAATGGAGTAGTCCATGGGTAGGTCACTGGGGTGTAGATAATGGAGTAGTCTATGGGTAGGTCACGGGGGGTGTATATAATGGAGTAGTCTATGGGTAGGTTCCAGGGGTGTAGATAATGGAGTAGTCTATGGGTAGGTTCCAGGGGTGTAGATAATGGAGTAGTCTATGGGTAGGTCACGGGGGGTGTATATAATGGAGTAGTCTATGGGTAGGTTCCAGGGGTGTAGATAATGGAGTAGTCTATGGGTATGGGAGAGATGCACACACTGTTGGTAGCATTCCATCTGATTGTACTCCTGTGAGCAGAGAATATCAGCCACCACCATTAACAGTCACACACCTCTGCCCATCCCCTAGCACGCACACTGTACTCAGTTCAGTCCATATATTGACTCATCTAATGTGTTCGTACTTATACATCCATCTACATTAGGGTCTCATCCATGCAAATGGAGTATTTCTAAACGTTACTGGCTGTTCTCAGACCAGTCTACATTAAAACCTCATCCAGCATGTGGGAGGCTGTGTGAGGCCCTGGTATAGGACACTCTGGTATAGGACACTCTGATATAGGACACTCTGGTATAGGACACTCTGGTATATTCTGCATCCTAAATGGTACCTTATTCCCTACATGGTGCACTAATGTTGACCAGAGCCCTATGGGCCCCTGTCAAAAGTAGTGCATTAAATAGGGAATAGGTTGCCATTTAGGATGCTACCTATATCAGAGTGTTCTACATCAGGGCCTCATACAGTCTCGGTAATAATTAGTCATGTCTGTATCCAGACCTCATGTGGAAAGAAACCCTACAGGGCTGCTGTTTACTGAAATCACTGGCCTGATTGAAGGGCACAGCATTCAACTCCTCCCTGTGTGTGTGTAAACTATTTGTGTGTGTTTGTAGGCTACACACAGTGTGCATATCTGACCCTCTCGTCTCAGTCCATGTGCTTAATTTCCTGTTCCTGTGTTTGGCCTAGTGCCGGTTTCACTCTGCATGACATTGGCAGCCTCCTCTCCTCCAACCTCAAACCAGAGCTCTTTCCCAGAACTCCCTAACAACGGCCCAGCCAGCCAGTGTTCAGAGGGCCCTCTGAATCAGAACGCTGAGTTTAAACAAAACCAAATGTCATGCCACTTCTCTTAACTATGTCTGTCTAGCTGCAGAGGCTTCAAAGAACTCCCCCTTGTTCTATATGTTGTTACAGCCTGAATTTAAAATGGATTACATTGACATTTTGTCACTGGCCTACACACACAATACCCCATAATATCAAAGTGGAATTATATTTTTTGTCATATTTACAAATTAATTACAAATGAAAAGATGAAATGTCTTGAGTCAATAAGTATTCAACCACTTGTTATGGCAAGCCTAAATAAGTTCAGGATCCAAAATGTGCTCAACAGGTCACATAAGTTGCATGGACTCACTATGTGTGCAAAATTTGAGTTTAACATGATTTTTGAATGACTGCCTCAGGCGAACAGTGCATTTCAATCACAGATTCAACCACAAAGACCAGGGAGATTTACCAATGCCTTGCAAAGAAGGGCACCTATTGGTAGATGGGTTAAAAAAACTAAGCGGACATTGAATATCGCTTTGAGCATGGCGAAGTTATTAATTACACCTTGGGTGGTGTATCAATACACCCAGTCACTACAAAGAGACAAGCTTCCTTCCTAACTTAGTTGCCAGAGAGGAAGGAAACCGCTCAGGGATTCACCATGAGGCTGATGGTGACTTTAAAACAGTTTGAGTTTAATGGCTGTGATAGGCGATAACTGAGGATGGATGAACAACATTGCAGTTATTTGACAATACTAACCTAATTAACAGAGTGAAAAGAAGGAAGCCTGTACAGAATAAAAATATTCCAAAACATGCTTCCTGTTTGCAATAAGGCATTAAAGTAATACTCAAAAAAAAATGTGGTAAAGAAATTCACTTTTTGTCCTGAAATACAAATCGTTATATTTGGGACAAACACAACACATCACCGAGTACCACTCTTCATATTTTCAAGCATGGTAGTGGCTGTATCATGTTATGGGTATGCTTGTCATTGGCAAGAACTAGTGAGTTTAAGGATGAAAATAAATGGAATAGAGCTAAGCAAGGTAACATCCTAGAAAACCTGGTTGTTTGATTTCCATCAGACACTAAGATACAAATTTGCCTTTCAGCAGGACAATAACCTAAAACCCAAAGCCAAATATGCACAGAAGCTGCTTACCAAGACGACATTGAATGTTCGTGAGTGGCCTAGTTACAGTTTTGACTTAAATCGTCTTGAAAAATCTATGGCAAGACTTGAAAATGACTGTCTAGCAAGGATCAACAACCAACTTGACAGAGCTTGAAGCATTGTAAAAATTATAATGTGTAAATATTGTACAATCCAGGTGAGCAAAGCTCTTCTAGACTTACCCAGAAAGACTCACAGCTGTATTTGCTGCCAAAGGTAACTATAACTTGTATTGTCTCGGGGCTGAATATTTATGTAATCAAGATATATTTGTGTTTTTATTTGTCATGATTCCCCCCCCCCCCACCACCAATGTTCAAATGTTTCTTCCACTTTGATATAATAGAGTATTTTGTGTAGATCGTTGAGAGCGAAATTACAATTAAATAAATTTTAATCACACCTTGTAACGCAACAAAATGTGGAAAAAGTCAAGGGGTGTGAATACTTTCTGAAGGAACTGTATGACCTCACACACTGCCTCTTACCACGCTCTTCACACTCCTACTAACAGACTGCTGTGTGTGTGTCTTAATGTAAATCTAATCACAAGGAGATGGCGCCGCACCCCACACGCACGTTTTAATCTATGAATGCATGCTTCAGGATTGGCAGTGTAGTTTGCATGGGTAGACGGTTGTTTACATGCCGGCTTGGTTTACGCTTTAGATGACCACAACATTACTGCAGTTTAATTACAGAGCCTGACTGGTAGGGAAAATGGCTGTGGTTGAAGCTGGAGAGACTAAATAACTTTGTTCTAGAAACTCTCTTGGTTGGTCGTTCTGTCTGTCTGCGTTTCTCTCCTTCTATTCTCTGTCTCTGTGTCTCTCTCTGCGTCCTCTTGGACTTGACAAACCCTACACCACAGTTATCATGTTTACAGCAAACACCCATCCAAACTGGATCACAACCCTCCTCCCTCCCCCTTCCCCCTCTCAACCCTCCTCCCTCCCCCTTCCCCCTCTCAACCCTCCTCCCTCCCCCTTCCCCCTCTCAACCCTCCTCCCTCCCCCTTCCCCCTCTCAACCCTCCTCCCTCCCCCTTCCCCCTCTCAAACCTCCTATTCTTCCCCTTCCCCCTCTCAAACCTCCTATTCTTCCCCTCTGCTCTCTTTCCAGCTATGTGCTGGAGGAGGTTCTAGCTAGTCCACTGACGCTGGGAAATTAGGCTTGCTTTATGAATGAACTATGTACTAAAGCTGATAACAAACACTTGGTTGGTAATGCTTTATCATATCTGCTTATATATTATTTATAAGGCATTAAAGTTGTATTATGTAGAAATCGCATCACCATTTCCTGATTGCTAAAATTATAATAACATTAGCTTAATTTCAGTTTGGGACAAAACAAGCAAGTATAGTATAGCGAGACATTGTACCATCTAAACTGCTGTGAAATATTTTTTCCATAAACACATTTAAAAAAAAAAAAAAAAATCAGCAGTTTGAAGCTGGTGTACAAAACCGAAAGTAAAAGACACAAAAATCATTAATCATTAATCCTACCAAACCTCCATTATACATGCCAGTGAGGGAGCTATATATAAACAATGGATTAAGCATTACCTACTCAGAGTAGTGTGAACAGTCACTCTGCTCTGCTGTCTGTTTCTAGACTGTTCCAGCCCTGTGCTGTTCTATAATCAGTTTGGTATTTCCTGCTCCCTGTGCCTGCTGCCTTTCTCCTCTCAACACTGTTCTGTGATCAGATTGGTATTTCCTGCTCCCAGAGCCTGCTGGCTTTCTCCTCTCATTACAGTGAACCGAGATCAGTGTAGCTGGAGGTGTGTTGTCAGGAATGTTACTCCACCCCTCTATTTCTCTCTCTTTCTCCACATCTCGCTCTCTTTTTGTTCCCCTCTTTTCTCCTTTATTTCCTGCCATGATTGGAGCGATTTGTTTTCTCCATGACGATGGCAGTGTGTGTATGTAGTGGATGCCCCGCGGCCCTCATTGTAAATTCCAGCCACTATTATGTATTATGAGGGCAGTTAGTCACATGGAATTGGTTTATTTCCACAGTAATGGAAACTCTGTGCTTTCAGCCAAACTCACACTTCAATCTCTATTCAATTAAATCTCTCGCTCTCTAACCTTCTTTCTCCCAACTCTCTCTCTCCCTTTCTCCCAACTCTCTCTCTCCCTTTCTCCCAACCCTCTCTCTCTCTCCCAACCCTCTCTCTCTCTCACACACACCTCTCTGCTCTTAAAGACAACAAACATGCTGCCTCTCTCCAGAAATGAATGAATTAAACAAGTGGTATGTCAATCAGGTAGAGGGAAAAGTTTTAGCTCTCTGATTGAACGCTTGGTGAACTGAATTTCAAGCTCAGCATGTCCTCTGTGTGGGTTGTGGTGAAGGTGGCTTAGGCTAACACTGCTGCCCTGGGGATGTACGTACCTCGGACAAACAGAGGCAGGATATTACCAGGCTGGAACAAATAATCCCCTCCCCCCCCACACACACTCTCTTACAGTACATTCAGTCCCTGGCTTGTGTCAGTGTTTGGTCATTTCACCACAGCCTGCTGAAATGACCCCGCTTCCATTTAGTCTTATCAGACTGAACAGCGACCAACAGCATTCCACTGTGATAAGACCAGCAGCCCAGCCGTCACTCCTCATCCACCACCCCGTCTCTGTCTGGGTGAGAGGGTGGGAGATGGGGGCTGAGGTGTGTTCAGCACAGAGGGGGACTGACGGAGGGGGACTGACGGAGGGGGACTGACGGAGGGGGACTGACGGAGGGGGACTGACGGAGGGGGACTGACGGAGGGGGACTGACGGAGGGGGACTGACGGAGGGGGACTGACGGAGGGGGACTGATGGGGGACGGAGATGAGTTGGACTGAGGTGCGCGGGAGGGGACTGAGGTGCGCGGGACGGAGGGCAATGAGTTTGAAGGTTGTTGGCCTGTCATTGGACAGCCTTGCTTATTTGTTTATGTAAATATTTCACTTTGACATAGCCTATCCACTTCCCCTCTCACACACACGTGCGCCTGCCAGCCAGCCAGCCATCCATAACAACCCTATTTGTCAGGTGATCAATAAAGTAATACTGGTCATGATGAGTGGTGGTTGGGGCCAATCTCAGCTGTCCCTCCTGTCTGTCCCTCCTGTCTGCCCCTCCTGTCTGCCCCTCCTGTCTGCCCCTCCTGTCTGCCCCTCCTGTCTGCCCCTCCTGTCTGCCCCTCCTGTCTGCCCCTCCTGTCTGCCCCTCCTGTCTGCCCCTCCTGTCTGCCCCTCCTGTCTGCCCCTCCTGTCTGCCCCTCCTGTCTGCCCCTCCTGTCTGCCCCTCCTGTCTGCCCCTCCTGTCTGCCCCTCCTGTCTGCCCATCCTGTCTGCCCATCCTGTCTGCCCCTCCTGTCTGTCTGCCCCTCCTGTCTGTCTGCCCCTCCTGTCTGTCTGCCCCTCCTGTCTGTCTGCCCCTCCTGTCTGTCTGTCCCTCCTGTCTGTCTGTCCCTCCTGTCTGTCTGTCTCTGTCCCTCCTGTCTGTCTGTCTGTCTCTGTCCCTCCTGTCTGTCTGTCTCTGTCCCTCCTGTCTGTCTGTCTCTGTCCCTCCTGTCTGTCGGTCTCTGTCCCTCCTGTCTGTCGGTCTCTGTCCCTCCTGTCTGTCGGTCTCTGTCCCTCCTGTCTGTCGGTCTCTGTCCCTCCTGTCTGTCGGTCTCTGTCCCTCCTGTCTGTCTGTCGGTCTCTGTCTGTCCCTCCTGTCTGTCTGTCGGTCTCTGTCTGTCCCTCCTGTCTGTCTGTCGGTCTCTGTCTGTCCCTCCTGTCTGTCGGTCTCTGTCTGTCCCTCCTGTCTGTCGGTCTCTGTCTGTCCCTCCTGTCTGTCGGTCTCTGTCTGTCCCTCCTGTCTGTCGGTCTCTGTCTGTCCCTCCTGTCTGTCGGTCTCTGTCTGTCCCTCCTGTCTGTCGGTCTCTGTCTGTCCCTCCTGTCTGTCGGTCTCTGTCTGTCCCTCCTGTCTGTCGGTCTCTGTCTGTCCCTCCTGTCTGTCGGTCTCTGTCTGTCCCTCCTGTCTGTCGGTCTCTGTCTGTCCCTCCTGTCTGTCGGTCTCTGTCTGTCCCTCCTGTCTGTCGGTCTCTGTCTGTCCCTCCTGTCTGTCGGTCTCTGTCTGTCCCTCCTGTCTGTCGGTCTCTGTCTGTCCCTCCTGTCTGTCGGTCTCTGTCTGTCCCTCCTGTCTGTCGGTCTCTGTCTGTCCCTCCTGTCTGTCGGTCTCTGTCTGTCCCTCCTGTCTGTCGGTCTCTGTCTGTCCCTCCTGTCTGTCGGTCTCTGTCTGTCCCTCCTGTCTGTCCCTCCTGTCTGTCCCTCCTGTCTGTCCCTCCTGTCTGTCCCTCCTGTCTGTCCCTCCTGTCTGTCCCTCCTGTCTGTCCCTCCTGTCTGTCCCTCCTGTCTGTCCCTCCTGTCTGTCCCTCCTGTCTGTCCCTCCTGTCTGTCCCTCCTGTCTGTCCCTCCTGTCTGTCCCTCCTGTCTGTCCCTCCTGTCTGTCCCTCCTGTCTGTCCCTCCTGTCTGTCCCTCCTGTCTGTCCCTCCTGTCTGTCCCTCCTGTCTGTCGGTCCCTCCTGTCTGTCTCTGTACCTCATGTCTGTACCTCATGTCTGTACCTCCTAACAAGGACCTGCCGTCTGCCACTGTCTTTCAGCTGTGGGGGTGTGTGTGTGTTCGGGATGACAACATAATGTTTGTTTCAATCATTAGATCGGTTTTCCTAAAGAAGGTAAATCTGCTTGGTGTTTTATTTACTAGCCACGATACTAAGGAGTACAGACCCTATATATATATATATATATATATATATATATATGGGGTCTGTACTCCTTAGTACATACACACAGACAGTGCTGCTCACGGTCACTTCCCAAGGACACAGCCTCACACTCCACTACAGCTGTGATTCATCTCTCGGTCTACAGTTATCCATTCTCATTTACATCTCAACAGTCATGTCTTAGTTAACATATCTCCTCGGCAGTCTCATCTCAACAGTCATATGTTAGTTAACACATCTCCTCTGGCAGTCTCATCTCATCCAAGACCAAATCCACTGTAACTCTGTTACACAGAGGACGAGGAGGAAGGTTTGCTTCCCCTCCTACCTCTCCCATTATGTCTACCAGTTATACTCCATCTGGCTGAATAGAAATGCTGTTCAAGGGACGGAGGGGTTCAGTTGTTCTGACTGGGAGGTTCCTCTGGATTTATCTGGGAAAGAGGAAGAGTAGGGCAGTAAGTGAGGGCCCCAGGCCTGTATCAGAGAGAGGAGAGGAAAGACGAGAGAGTGGACCTACCTGAGTGGAGGAGGAAAGGAATGTGAGGGTGCATTGTCTGTAGTCATCGGAGAGGAGCGACAGACTGTTCCTGCTGGCTGGTGGAGGAGTGATTAGCAGAGGTAGCTGTGCTCTGTCGGTTCCATTAAACACGCTCTCCTCTCCTCTCTCCTCTCCTCTCTCCTCTCTCCTCTCCTCTCTCCTCTCTCCTCTCCTCTCCTCTCCTCTCCTCTCCTCTCCTCTCCTCTCCTCTCCTCTCCTCTCATCTCCTCTCCTCTCCTCTCCTCTCCTCTCCTCTCCTCTCCTCTCCTCTCCTCTCCTCTCCTCTCCTCTCCTCTCCTCTCCTCTCCTCTCCTCTCCTCTCCTCTCCTCTCCTCTCCTCTCCTCTCCTCTCCTCTCATCCATCCATCCATCCTCACAAAAACAGGGCACAGCTTATGACATCACCTGGAATCTTCAGACTGTTGGGCCGATTTCTTCTCTTGCTCGTGTTTTCTAAAGCACTGTCCTCATCTGACATTTACCCATAATCATCCTCTCCTCTGTGGCCAACAGGTTGCAGAGTAAAATGAAATGACATTCCATGTTAGATTTGATCATCACTATACTGTGGAAGATACACTGACTGTCTCTGGCTGGTCCCTGACTGAATATCCACTCAGGTTATTAGGTACATCCATCTGGTCCCTGACTGAATATCCACTCAGGTTATTAGGTACATCCATCTGGTCCCTGACTGAATATACACTCAGGTTATTAGGTACATCCAACTAGTACCAGGTCCGACCTCCGTTTGCCTCCAGAACTGACTGAATTCTTCTGGGCATGGATTCTATAAGGTGTGGCGTGTTCCACAGGAATGTTGGTCCATGCTGATGCGATGGCATCACACAGTGGCAGCGGATTGGATGGTGGTACATTCATGCCTCCAGCAGCCCGTTCCATCTCATCCCAAACATGTTCTATTGGGTTTGGTCAGCAACAATGTTCAGATACGATGTGGCGTTCAACCGTTGCTTAGTTGGTATCAAGGTACCTAACATGTGACAGGAAAACATTCCCCACACCAGTACACCACCGCCACCAGCCTGAACCGTTGACACCAGGCAGGATGGGTCCATGGACTCCTGCTGTTTACGCCAAATCCTGACTCTGCCGTCAGCATGATGCAACAGGAACCGGGATTCTGTCCAGGGGAATGTTTTTCCACTCCTCAATTGTTCAGTGTTGATGTTGTGCCCACAGGAGCCACTTCTTCTTGTTTTTAGCTGATGGTAGTGGACCCTGGTGTGGTCGTCTGCTGCAACAGCCCAGCCGGGATGAGGACCAACGAGTTGTACATTCCCAAATGTCATTCTGCACACCACTGTTGTACTGCAACGTTATTTGTCTGTCTGGCCTGTCTCTGTCTGGCCTGTCTGTCTGGCCTGCCTGTTTGCTTGCGTGATTCTAGCTCTTCTCCTTCGACCTCTCTCATCAACGAGCTGTTTTCACCCACAGGACTGCCGCTGGATGGATGGTTTGTTGGTGACACTGTTCCCAGTAAGCCATAGACACCGTCGTGCGCGAAAAGCTCAGAAGGGCAGCCGTTTCTGAGCTACTGGATCCGGCACGCCTGGCGCCAACGATCTTACCACGCTTAGGTCACTAGTTTTTGCCCAATGTAACGTTCAATCGAGCAGTAACTGAATGCCTCGATGCCTGTATGCCTGCTTCATAAACAGTCTGTAGGAACTGTCATTTTTGTGAATGGGGTGGTGTACCTAATAAACTGTCCGGGGAGTGTATATTGTGGTGGTCCAAGATTGTTTTGGTTGGTAATTAGCAGAAGCAGAAAAGTGAGTGACAGTCTTAGAGGCTGAAGATTAAAGTAGTGGATACTTCTCTGTTACTCTGTCGCTCTCTCTTTCTCTGTTGTGTCTCTCTCTCTGTGTGCTATTGGCAGATAAGGCCTACTGCTTAATTGGAATCTATTTTGTTTGTCATAAAATTGGGAAATGAGTGAAGGATTGCTTGTCGCAGACCAGCGTGTGAATCTGCGTCTCTCCCTGTTTGTTAGATGGATGGACTAAGCTGCTAATCAATGAGGACTTTGAATTAATTATACAACTTGAGGGTGTCTGTTATGCTGTGGCATCGTGGTGTTTTTATCGACGGGCCATGGCACTGAAAGGTGTGTGTGTGGTGTCACAGAGACAGCACGTTGCCTGATGGAATGAGGGTTAATTAACTGCTCTGTCATTAAGACTGTCAGTGAGGTGACTCATGTTCCTGCTGGTCTGTTTTCTGCTTGGCTGTCCTTCACCTAATGATGAAGTGTATTAATCACAGGCCACACATCTAGTGAACATCTGTCTGGATATGCTGTTCAAACTGCTGGAGTACTGTGACCATAGTCTTCCTCTCTCAGTACCGTCTGTCCCATAACGTGGTATTGAACACCAGGCTCCACATGCCAAGCTGTGGACTAGTATCTCTGAGAGAACCTGACACCAGGCTCCGCATGCCAAGCTGTGGACTAGTATCTCTGAGAGAACCTGACAGCAGGCTCCGCATGCCAAGCTGTGGACTAGTATCTCTGAGAGAACCTGACACCAGGCTCCGCATGCCAAGCTGTGGACTAGTATCTCTGAGAGAACCTGACACCAGGCTCCGCATGCCAAGCTGTGGACTAGTATCTCTGAGAGAACCTGACACCAGGCTCCGCATGCCAAGCTGTGGACTAGTATCTCTGAGAGAACCTGACACCAGGCTCCACATGCCAAGCTGTGGACTAGTATCTCTGAGAGAACCTGACACCAGGCTCCGCATGCCAAGCTGTGGACTAGTATCTCTGAGAGAACCTGGCACCAGGCTCCACATGCCAAGCTGTGGACTAGTATCTCTGAGAGAACCTGACACCAGTCACTCCACACACATCATTATAATCACAGTGGCTGTAGCTCTCAACCATCCACTCTCTCTAGTCTCTACACACCTACTCTCTGCTCTGCTGTTCCAAATGCCACCCTATTCCCTATATATTGCACTGCGTTTGACTAGGGCCCATAGGGTACACCCCTACTCTGTGGTTCTAGCCCCTAGAACCCCCCACCCCCTTGCCCTTGTACCCAATCCCATGCAGTCCACAGCGAGGCCTCAGATTGGCTGCCTTTCTCCAGTAATTGCGAGCCTGGCCTTTTCTCTTGGACAGGGGGGGGGGCACGACGGGGGCACGACACCATCCAGTCCTCCATTCATTTACCTCAGGAGCTCTTCAGCTGAGTGACTGGAAGTGGTGAGTGACTGGGAGTGGTGCTGTGGCATTTCACCACCTAGCGTGTCATTTTCCCTCCCGTTTTGTCCTGTTCGATGCCTCTAGAGGAGAAGAAAGCTCTAATGAATAGCTTCAGGGGGGCATGTTCATTTGAACCGTACTTAGCTAGAGTGGTGCTGGTCTTGTATTGGTCTCCTAGTGTGAGAGGAGTCATTCCACTTCAAAAAGCACAAGACTATCGACACCCATCTCAGATTGTTCTGAAATCGTTTCTGTAGTTAGGAACAGAAACATTTTGTTGAAATGTAATTTGATCTCTAATTGAGTTCACCCAAATTAGCGATTTTATAAAAACAAAACAATAACAGGATTCATATCATCGTCAGTATCTATAGTACCTAACATCGGATTTGGACCATAATTCTTCCTAACAATGATTAAGACCTGAGAAATCCAATAAAATGATCAATAGCCGCTCAAAGACCCCCACTCCCCCACGCTCCCACTCTCCCACACCCCAACAACCAGTATATAGTATCAGTTCACTGTCTGACAATTCGTATAGAGCTGCTGGTTTGAGTATTGATTCTTCAACCTTTTGTAACCTATTCCCAGTAAATCTTAGTTTTTTTTCCCCATTTAGAGAAATTAGCCATTAAAGTGTGAAAGTACCAAGTTTTGCCCACTAGATGCCGCTGTTCCTGCTACTGCCACCACACCCTTCTATCCATGTTGCTGGTCTCTTGTGTTTATTAAATGGATCACAACATTTTCTTTGACTTTGGGTTGCTTTTGCTTATTATAAAAAATAAATGGACTTTGACAAATTCAGACATTGTGATCTGATACTATATACTTGTTGTTGGGATGGCCTTTTTATATTTGTATTTATTTGTATATATATTTTGTTTGCCTTCACCTCCCTTATCTCACCTCACTTGCTCACATTGTATATAGACTTATTTTTCACTGTATTATTGACTGTATGTTTGTTTTACTCCATGTGTAACTATGTGTTGTTGTATGTGCCGAACTGCTTTGCTTTATCTTGTTCAGGTCGCAATTGTAAATGAGAACGTGTTCTCAATTTGCCTACCTGGTTAAATAAAGGTGAAAAAAAAAATGGCATGGTGTGTGGGGGTCTGGTTGGCTATTAATCATTTATTCCTCATGTCTTACTCATTGTTAGGCATAATTATGGTCCAAATCAGATGTTCGGTACTATATTTATTGAAGATTATATGAATTGTATAAATTAAAATTGCCAATTTGGATAGTCAATTATCTTAATTTCTCAAAGATCAAATTATATTTCAACAAAATAATGTTTTCAGGAATGCTAATCTGATGGTTGACATGGCTTGCTGAAATGACGTGGAATGACCCAGAGACTAGTGCTAGCAGATCTTCAGTAGCAGTATGTGGTGGCTTGTCCCTGTTACCCTACATTACAGAGAGTGTTAGGCTTGTCCCTGTTACCCTACATTACAGAGAGTGTTAGGCTTGTCCCTGTTACCCTACATTACAGAGAGTGTTAGTCTTGTCCCTGTTACCCTACATTACAGAGAGTGTTAGGCTTGTCCCTGTTACCCTGCATTACAGAGAGTGTTAGGCTTGTCCCTGTTACCCTACATTACAGAGAGTGTTAGGCTTGTCCCTGTTACCCTGCATTACAGAGAGTGTTAGGCTTGTCCCTGTTACCCTACATTACAGAGAGTGTTAGGCTTGTCCCTGTTACCCTACATTACAGAGAGTGTTAGGCTTGTCCCTGTTACCCTACATTACAGAGAGTGTTAGGCTTGTCCCTGTTACCCTACATTACAGAGAGTGTTAGGCTTGTCCCTGTTACCCTACATTACAGAGAGTGTTAGGCTTGTCCCTGTCACTGTACATTACAGAGAGTGTTAGGCTTGTCACTGTACATTACAGAGAGTGTTAGGCTTGTCCCTGTCACTGTACATTACAGAGAGTGTTAGGCTTGTCACTGTACATTACAGAGAGTGTTAGGCTTGTCCCTGTTACCCTACATTACAGAGAGTGTTAGGCTTGTCCCTGTTACCCTACATTAGTGTTAGGCTTGTCCCTGTTACCCTACATTAGTGTTAGGCTTGTCCCTGTTACCCTACATTAGTGTTAGGATTGCCCCTGTTACCCTACATTAGAGTGTTAGGCTTGTTCCTGTTACCCTACATTAGTGTTAGGCTTGTCCCTGTTACCCTACATTAGTGTTAGGCTTGTCCCTGTTACCCTACATTAGTGTTAGGCTTGTCCCTGTTACCCTACATTAGTGTTAGGCTTGTCCCTGTTACCCTACATTAGAGTGTTAGGCTTGTTCCTGTTACCCTACATTAGTGTTAGGCTTGTCCCTGTTACCCTACATTAGAGTGTTAGGCTTGTCCCTGTTACCCTACATTAGTGTTAGGCTTGTCCCTGTTACCCTACATTAGAGTGTTAGGCTTGTCCCTGTTACCCTACATTAGTGTTAGGCTTGTCCCTGTTACCCTACATTAGAGTGTTAGGCTTGTCCCTGTTACCCTACATTAGAGTGTTAGGCTTGTCCCTGTTACCCTACATTACAGAGAGTGTTAGGCTTGTCCCTGTTACCCTACATTACAGAGAGTGTTAGGCTTGTCACTGTACATTACAGAGAGTGTTAGGCTTGTCACTGTACATTACAGAGAGTGTTAGGCTTGTCCCTGTCACTGTACATTACAGAGAGTGTTAGGCTTGTCACTGTACATTACAGAGAGTGTTAGGCTTGTCCCTGTTACCCTACATTAGTGTTAGGCTTGTCCCTGTTACCCTACATTAGTGTTAGGCTTGTCCCTGTTACCCTACATTAGAGTGTTAGGCTTGTCCCTGTTACCCTACATTAGAGTGTTAGGCTTGTCCCTGTTACCCTACATTAGAGTGTTAGGCTTGTCCCTGTTACCCTACATTAGAGTGTTAGGCTTGTTCCTGTTACCCTACATTAGTGTTAGGCTTGTCCCTGTTACCCTACATTAGAGTGTTAGGCTTGTCCCTGTTACCCTACATTAGAGTGTTAGGCTTGTCCCTGTTACCCTACATTAGAGTGTTAGGCTTGTCCCTGTTACCCTACATTACAGAGAGTGTTAGGCTTGTCCCTGTTACCCTACATTACAGAGAGTGTTAGGCTTGTCCCTGTTACCCTACATTACAGAGAGTGTTAGGCTTGTCCCTGTCACTGTACATTACAGAGAGTGTTAGGCTTGTTCCTGTTACCCTACATTAGTGTTAGGCTTGTTCCTGTTACCCTACATTAGTGTTAGGCTTGTCCCTGTTACCCTACATTAGAGTGTTAGGCTTGTCCCTGTTACCCTACATTAGAGTGTTAGGCTTGTCCCTGTTACCCTACATTACAGAGAGTGTTAGGCTTGTCCCTGTTACCCTACATTACAGAGAGTGTTAGGCTTGTCCCTGTTACCCTACATTACAGAGAGTGTTAGGCTTGTCCCTGTTACCCTACATTACAGAGAGTGTTAGGCTTGTCCCTGTTACCCTACATTACAGAGAGTGTTAGGCTTGTCCCTGTTACCCTACATTAGAGTGTTAGGCTTGTCCCTGTTACCCTACATTAGAGTGTTAGGCTTGTCCCTGTTACCCTACATTACAGAGTGTTAGGCTTGTCCCTGTTACCCTACATTACAGAGAGTGTTAGGCTTGTCACTGTACATTACAGAGAGTGTTAGGCTTGTCCCTGTCACTGTACATTACAGAGAGTGTTAGGCTTGTCACTGTACATTACAGAGAGTGTTAGGCTTGTCCCTGTTACCCTACATTACAGAGAGTGTTAGGCTTGTCCCTGTTACCCTACATTAGTGTTAGGCTTGTCCCTGTTACCCTACATTAGTGTTAGGCTTGTCCCTGTTACCCTACATTAGTGTTAGGCTTGCCCCTGTTTCCCTACATTAGAGTGTTAGGCTTGTTCCTGTTACCCTACATTAGTGTTAGGCTTGTCCCTGTTACCCTACATTAGAGTGTTAGGCTTGTCCCTGTTACCCTACATTAGAGTGTTAGGCTTGTTCCTGTTACCCTACATTAGTGTTAGGCTTGTCCCTGTTACCCTACATTAGAGTGTTAGGCTTGTCCCTGTTACCCTACATTAGAGTGTTAGGCTTGTCCCTGTTACCCTACATTAGAGTGTTAGGCTTGTCCCTGTTACCCTACATTACAGAGAGTGTTAGGCTTGTCCCTGTTACCCTACATTACAGAGAGTGTTAGGCTTGTCCCTGTCACTGTACATTACAGAGAGTGTTAGGCTTGTCCCTGTTACCCTACATTAGTGTTAGGCTTGTTCCTGTTACCCTACATTAGTGTTAGGCTTGTCCCTGTTACCCTACATTAGAGTGTTAGGCTTGTCCCTGTTACCCTACATTAGAGTGTTAGGCTAGTCCCTGTTACCCTACATTAGAGTGTTAGGCTTGTCCCTGTTACCCTACATTAGAGTGTTAGGCTTGTCCCTGTTACCCTACATTACAGAGAGTGTTAGGCTTGTCACTGTACATTACAGAGAGTGTTAGGCTTGTCCCTGTCACTGTACATTACAGAGAGTGTTAGGCTTGTCACTGTACATTACAGAGAGTGTTAGGCTTGTCACTGTACATTACAGAGAGTGTTAGGCTTGTCCCTGTTACCCTACATTACAGAGAGTGTTAGGCTTGTCCCTGTTACCCTACATTAGTGTTAGGCTTGTCCCTGTTACCCTACATTAGTGTTAGGCTTGTCCCTGTTACCCTACATTAGTGTTAGGCTTGCCCCTGTTACCCTACATTAGAGTGTTAGGCTTGTCCCTGTTACCCTACATTAGAGTGTTAGGCTTGTCCCTGTTACCCTACATTAGAGTGTTAGGCTTGTCCCTGTTACCCTACATTAGAGTGTTAGGCTTGTTCCTGTTACCCTACATTAGTGTTAGGCTTGTCCCTGTTACCCTACATTAGAGTGTTAGGCTTGTCCCTGTTACCCTACATTAGAGTGTTAGGCTTGTCCCTGTTACCCTACATTAGAGTGTTAGGCTTGTCCCTGTTACCCTACATTACAGAGAGTGTTAGGCTTGTCCCTGTTACCCTACATTACAGAGAGTGTTAGGCTTGTCCCTGTTACCCTACATTACAGAGAGTGTTAGGCTTGTCCCTGTCACTGTACATTACAGAGAGTGTTAGGCTTGTCCCTGTTACCCTACATTAGTGTTAGGCTTGTTCCTGTTACCCTACATTAGTGTTAGGCTTGTCCCTGTTACCCTACATTAGAGTGTTAGGCTTGTCCCTGTTACCCTACATTAGAGTGTTAGGCTTGTCCCTGTTACCCTACATTACAGAGAGTGTTAGGCTTGTCCCTGTTACCCTACATTACAGAGAGTGTTAGGCTTGTCCCTGTTACCCTACATTACAGAGAGTGTTAGGCTTGTCCCTGTTACCCTACATTACAGAGAGTGTTAGGCTTGTCCCTGTTACCCTACATTACAGAGAGTGTTAGGCTTGTCCCTGTTACCCTACATTAGAGTGTTAGGCTTGTCCCTGTTACCCTACATTAGAGTGTTAGGCTTGTCCCTGTTACCCTACATTACAGAGAGTGTTAGGCTTGTCACTGTACATTACAGAGAGTGTTAGGCTTGTCCCTGTCACTGTACATTACAGAGAGTGTTAGGCTTGTCACTGTACATTACAGAGAGTGTTAGGCTTGTCCCTGTTACCCTACATTACAGAGAGTGTTAGGCTTGTCCCTGTTACCCTACATTAGTGTTAGGCTTGTCCCTGTTACCCTACATTAGTGTTAGGCTTGTCCCTGTTACCCTACATTAGTGTTAGGCTTGCCCCTGTTTCCCTACATTAGAGTGTTAGGCTTGTTCCTGTTACCCTACATTAGTGTTAGGCTTGTCCCTGTTACCCTACATTAGAGTGTTAGGCTTGTCCCTGTTACCCTACATTAGAGTGTTAGGCTTGTTCCTGTTACCCTACATTAGTGTTAGGCTTGTCCCTGTTACCCTACATTAGTGTTAGGCTTGTCCCTGTTACCCTACATTAGAGTGTTAGGCTTGTCCCTGTTACCCTACATTAGAGTGTTAGGCTTGTCCCTGTTACCCTACATTACAGAGAGTGTTAGGCTTGTCCCTGTTACCCTACATTACAGAGAGTGTTAGGCTTGTCCCTGTCACTGTACATTACAGAGAGTGTTAGGCTTGTCCCTGTTACCCTACATTAGTGTTAGGCTTGTTCCTGTTACCCTACATTAGTGTTAGGCTTGTCCCTGTTACCCTACATTAGAGTGTTAGGCTTGTCCCTGTTACCCTACATTAGAGTGTTAGGCTTGTCACTGTTACCCTACATTACAGAGAGTGTTAGGCTTGTCCCTGTTACCATACATTACAGAGTGTTAGGCTTGTCCCTGTCACTGTACATTACAGAGAGTGTTAGGCTTGTCACTGTACATTACAGAGAGTGTTAGGCTTGTCCCTGTTACCCTACATTACAGAAAGTGTTAGGCTTGTCCCTGTTACCCTACATTAGAGTGTTAGGCTTGTCCCTGTCACCCTACATTAGAGTGTTAGGCTTGTCCCTGTTACCCTACATTAGAGTGTTAGGCTTGTCCCTGTTACCCTACATTAGAGTGTTAGGCTTGTCCCTGTTACCCCACATTACAGAGAGTGTTAGGCTTGTCCCTGTCACTGTACATTACAGAGAGGGTTAGGCTTGTCCCTGTTACCCTACATTAGAGTGTTAGGCTTGTCCCTGTTACCCTACATTAGTGTTAGGCTTGTCCCTGTTACCCTACATTACAGAGAGTGTTAGGCTTGTCCCTGTTACCCTACATTACAGAGAGTGTTAGGCTTGTCCCTGTTACCCTACATTACAGAGAGTGTTAGGCTTGTCACTGTACATTACAGAGAGTGTTAGGCTTGTCACTGTACATTACAGAGAGTGTTAGGCTTGTCCCTGTTACCCTACATTACAGAGAGTGTTAGGCTTGTCCCTGTTACCCTACATTAGAGTGTTAGGCTTGTCCCTGTTACCCTACATTAGAGTTAGGCTTGTCACTGTACATTACAGAGAGTGTTAGGCTTGTCACTGTACATTACAGAGAGTGTTAGGCTTGTCCCTGTTACCCTACATTACAGAGAGTGTTAGGCTTGTCCCTGTTACCCTACATTAGAGTGTTAGGCTTGTTCCTGTTACCCTACATGAGTGTTAGGCTTGTCCCTGTTACCCTACATTAGAGTGTTAGGCTTGTCCCTGTTACCCTACATTAGAGTGTTAGGCTTGTCCCTGTTACCCTACATTACAGAGAGTGTTAGGCTAGTCCCTGTTACCCTACATTACAGAGAGTGTTAGGCTAGTCGCTGTTACCCTACATTACAGAGAGTGTTAGGCTTGTCCCTGTTACCCTACATTAGAGTGTTAGGCTTGTCCCTGTTACCCTACATTACAGAGAGTGTTAGGCTTGTCCCTGTTACTCTACATTAGAGTGTTAGGCTTGCCCCTGTTACCCTACATTACAGAGAGTGTTAGGCTTGCCCCTGTTACCCTACATTACAGAGAGTGTTAGGCTTGCCCCTGTTACCCTACATTACAGAGAGTGTTAGGCTTGTCCCTGTTACCCTACATTAGAGTGTTAGGCTTGTTCCTGTTACCCTACATTAGTGTTAGGCTTGTTCCTGTTACCCTACATTAGTGTTAGGCTTGTCCCTGTTACCCTACATTAGAGTATTAGGCTTGTCCCTGTTACCCTACATTAGAGTGTTAGGCTTGTCCCTGTTACCCTACATTAGAGTGTTAGGCTTGTCCCTGTTACCCTACATTAGAGTGTTAGGCTTGTCCCTGTTACCCCACATTACAGAGAGTGTTAGGCTTGTCCCTGTTACCCTACATTACAGAGAGTGTTAGGCTTGCCCCTGTTACCCCACATTACAGAGAGTGTTAGGCTTGTCCCTGTTACCCTACATTACAGAGAGTGTTAGGCTTGTCCCTGTTACCCTACATTACAGAGAGTGTTAGGCTTGTCCCTGTTACCCTACATTACAGAGAGTGTTAGTCTTGTCCCTGTTACCCTACATTACAGAGAGTGTTAGGCTTGTCCCTGTTACCCTACATTACGGAGTTTGTTAGGTTTGTCCCTGTTACCCTATATTAGTGTTAGGCTTGTCCCTGTTACCCTACATTAGTGTTAGGCTTGCCCCTGTTACCCTACATTACAGAGAGTGTTAGGCTTGTCCCTGTTACTCTACATTACAGAGAGTGTTAGGCTTGTCCCTGTTACCCTACATTACAGAGAGTGTTAGGCTTGTCCCTGTTACCCTACATTACAGAGAGTGTTAGGCTTGTCTCTGTTACCCTACATTACAGAGAGTGTTAGGCTTGTCCCTGTTACCCTGCATTACAGAGAGTGTTAGGCTTGTCCCTGTTACCCTACATTACAGAGAGTGTTAGGCTTGTCCCTGTTACCCTACATTACAGAGAGTGTTAGGCTTGTCTCTGTTACCCTACATTACAGAGAGTGTTAGGCTTGTCCCTGTTACCCTACATTACAGAGAGTGTTAGGCTTGTCCCTGTTACCCTACATTACAGAGAGTGTTAGGCTTGTCTCTGTTACCCTACATTACAGAGAGTGTTAGGCTTGTCCCTGTTACCCTACATTACGGAGTTTGTTAGGTTTGTCCCTGTTACCCTATATTAGTGTTAGGCTTGTCCCTGTTACCCTACATTAGTGTTAGGCTTGCCCCTGTTACCCTACATTACAGAGAGTGTTAGGCTTGTCCCTGTTACTCTACATTACAGAGAGTGTTAGGCTTGTCCCTGTTACCCTACATTACAGAGAGTGTTAGGCTTGTCCCTGTTACCCTACATTACAGAGAGTGTTAGGCTTGTCTCTGTTACCCTACATTACAGAGAGTGTTAGGCTTGTCCCTGTTACCCTACATTACAGAGAGTGTTAGGCTTGTCCCTGTTACCCTACATTACAGAGAGTGTTAGGCTTGTCTCTGTTACCCTACATTACAGAGAGTGTTAGGCTTGTCCCTGTTACCCTACATTACAGAGAGTGTTAGGCTTGTCCCTGTTACCCTACATTACAGAGAGTGTTAGGCTTGTCCCTGTTACCCTACATTACAGAGAGTGTTAGGCTTGTCCCTGTTACCCTACATTACAGAGAGTGTTAGGCTTGTCTCTGTTACCCTACATTACAGAGAGTGTTAGGCTTGTCTCTGTTACCCTGCATTACAGAGAGTGTTAGGCTTGTCTCTGTTACCCTGCATTACAGAGAGTGTTAGGCTTGTCTCTGTTACCCTACATTACAGAGAGTGTTAGGCTTGTCCCTGTTACCCTACATTACAGAGAGTGTTAGGCTTGTCCCTGTTACCCTACATTACAGAGAGTGTTAGGCTTGTCTCTGTTACCCTACATTACAGAGAGTGTTAGGCTTGTCCATGTTACCCTACATTACAGAGAGTGTTAGGCTTGTCCCTGTTACCCTACATTACAGAGAGTGTTAGGCTTGTCTCTGTTACCCTACATTACAGAGAGTGTTAGGCTTGTCTCTGTTACCCTACATTACAGAGAGTGTTAGGCTTGTCTCTGTTACCCTACATTACAGAGAGTGTTAGGCTTGTCCCTGTTACCCTACATTAGAGTGTTAGGCTTGTCCCTGTTACCCTACATTAGAGTGTTAGGCTTGCAAGCAGCACATCCTACCTTAACCAGATCTGCTGACATCAGACAGACAATCATCCAACCCGCCTCTGTCATCCCCTCTGAGCAGGAATAATGAACACATTTATCTGACACACACACACACACACACACACACACACACTGTGTTTCTGTCATGACCCCATGCTGAGGGCTATCATTCTCTGGGTTGTATTTGAAGAGTCTTCTGACTGAGTCTTGTTGGCCCTGTCCTCTTCATCAAGTGATGATTGTCCCTGATTGCTGCACAGCGGTGTGTGTGACTGACATCTCATCTTCCCAGAACCCACTCAAACCCCCATAAGTGAAGGGTGCATCAATTACAAATATGGTGGTTAACATCTCTGTGTGGTCCAGGGCTTTTCTGTCAATGTAAACTCATTTCTGTATGGCTGATCACGGTCTGTGTATAAAATATGCTTTTCCCCTGAGTACACAGTATGACTAATGTGTGATTTTAAAATAGACAATGTCCTTTTCAGTTGTGGTCATCACTCATGTCCACATCACATGATTGTTCTTCAAATGATGTTCTGTCAAATGAAGGTCATGTGCTGTAGTTAAGAGAATTGTCTGTGTGTCGATGAGTTCTGACTTCAAAACGTGAAAATATGAAATCTCCTTATTAATGTCACTGAGGGAGACCGGGGAATGTAGAATGTTTACATTGTCAGAATATGTTCTTGTTAGACATCAGGGATCCTGTGGGGAAGAGGGAGGAATTTGGGGCTGAATTCAGGTCAGATGATGTGAGGAAGAACAGATATCACTAAAGTTCTGCCTAGCAACAGAGGTGGATTGGCTGTTCAGATGTGTAAGGAGGAGACTGGGCAGAGGAGGAAGGCTTAAATACCAGTGTGAAGATGTCTTGGTCTGTTCAGCTGTCTGACCCTTTGGGTGAATAAACATGGTTTGAGCTTTACTGATCGTCCGTGAGTTTTTACTCTTTTTATTTAGAACCGAACAGTGTGTGTCCGTGTCCATGCAGCTACAGCTGTGAGTTTTTAATGTGCATTTGACCTAGATTAAACATTCCCCACCTGACACCCAGACACAGGGTTTGGTGCCAGGGACTTAGTCTATGGCCAGCACCACAGCCAGCCTGTGCCAGTACACACACACACACACACACACACACACACACACACACACACATGGCATTTGTACCCCTGTATGGCTGGACACTGGGCAGGATGGCAATAGCATTACAGGTCTATGGGCAGGGCCAATGCCAGCCCCATGCCCTCTGGCTGGCTGGAGCCTGGCTACTGTCATTAAATAGAGGATCATGGGTTAATTCCATGTCAGTGCAATTAATTTAGGGGATTAATTGGAATTTGGAAAGTGGGATTTAAATGAACTGAAATGGAATTGAAACATGTAGACTCTAGAGTAGTGTTAATCAGTCTCAGGTCCGTGGACCGTCGCCGGTCTGTGGGATCTCTCTGTACCTGGTTAACTGACTCATTTGATCAGGGTCAATTCAAAGGTAACAGTGATGTTAACTCAGGTTTTTCACTTTAAGATGTATGTTAACTTCTTGCGGATCATTGGGATGCTAGCGTCCCACCTCGACAACATCCGGTGAAATTGCAGAGCGCGAAATTCAGAAAACAAAAGTAGTAATAATAAACTTTCATAAAAATACAAGCGTTATACACCATTCTTTAGCTTAGAATCTTGGTAATCGAACCGCTTTGTCCGATTTTACAATGGGCTTTACGGCAAAAGCATTTGATCGTCTGAGGACAGCGCCTCACCCACTTGCTGCATTAACATGAATTCATAACCTGCACAGGTGTCACAAAACTCAAAATAGCAATAAAATAAATCACTTACCTTCGAAGATCTTCATATTTTTTGCAATCCAAAAGCTCCCAGTTACACAATGAATGGTCGTTTTGTTCGATAAAGTCCTTATTTATATCCCAAAAATGACGTTTATTTTGCGTGTTTGATTCAGAAATACACCTGTTCCAACTCGCCCAACATGCCTACAAAGGAATCTAAAAAGTTACCTGTAAACTTCGTCCAAACAATTCAAACAATGTTTCTAATCCAACCTCAGGTACCCTAATATGTAAATAATCGATACAATTAAAGATGGAATAAACTGTGTTCAGTACCGGAGAAAAAGAACGAGGAGCGCGCACTCGTTCACGCGCAAAAGACTAGAGTCCTTCTGAGGGATACTTAGAAAGAATATGAATACTTCTTCATTTTTCAAAAAACAAGCATGAAACAATTTCTAAAGATTGTTGACATCTAGTGGAAGCCATAGGAACTGCAACCTGGGTCCTAATTATTAGACTTTCCCATAGAAAAGCATTAAAGTACAATGACCTCAATTTTTTTTTTCTCATGGATGGATTGTCCTCGGGGCTTTGCCTGCCAAATCAGTTCTGTTATACTCAGACATTATTTTAACAGTTTTAGAAACTTTAGGGTGTTTTCTATCCAATACTACAATGCATATGCATATCCTAACTTCTGGGCCTGAGTAACAGGCAGTTTACTTTGGGCACCTCAGTCATTGTAACTTCTGAATACTGCCCCCTAGCCTTAAAAAGTTAAATAAAAGCCAATGATTGAAAAGTTTAACAAACCATACAACTTTATGCAATCAATCAAATGTATTTATAAAGCCCTTCTTACATCAGCGGATGTCATAAAGTGCTGTACGAAACCCAGCCTAAAACCCCAAACAGCAAGCAATGGTGATGTAGAAGCATGGTTGCTAGGAAAAACTCCCTGAAAGGCTGGAATCTAGGAAGCAACCTAGAGAGGAACTGGGCTATGAGGGGTGGCCTGTCCTCTTCTGGCTGTGCGGGGTGGAGATTATAACAGAACATGGCCAAGATGTTCATAGATGACCAGCAGAGTCAAATAATAATAATCACAGTGGTTGTTGAGGGGGCAACAGGTCAGCACCTCCAGGAGTAAATGTCAGTTGGCTTTTCATAGCCGATCATTCAGAGTAGCTTTACCGCTCCTGCTGTCTCTAGAGAGTTGAAAACAGCAGGTCTGTGACGGGTAGGACGTCCAGCTAACAGGTCAGGGTTCCATAGCCGCAGGCAGAACAGTTGAAACTGGATCAGCAGCACGACCAGGTGGACTGGGGACAGCAAGGAGTCATCAGGCCAGATGGTCCTAGAGCTGAGAGAGGTTTACAAAACACTGTACAGATGCACAGTTTGGTAACAGAATGACGCCACCAACAGCACAAGAGTTTTTGTAAAATTTTCTGTGAAATTGTTAAACGTAGTCCTTGTACATAGTTGTATGGTTTGTTAAACTTTGCAATCGTTGGTTTTTGTCTGGCATATTTTAACGTGAAAAATTAGAGTTTTAGCATCACTGTTACCATGAAATTGCCCTCAGTTCTACAGTGCTGTACAGTTTCCCATTCCACAACAGAGACAGTTCATCAAGCTATATGACTAACTCTCCTACTCAGTAACAATGAGATGATACATGCCCTCCTCAGGTCTACAGTAACCTCTTCAAGCTATCTGACTAACTCTTCTACTCTCAGTAACAAGGAGATGGTACATGCTGGTTCTCTCTCCTTGATGATGTGTGAGGAAGGATTAGGTTCCACACACTGTTACACACTGCCACCCGGCTTCCTGCTTGTGTGTCCAAGCATGTGACCATGATGTTCAGTGTGTGTGTGTAAATATGCGGTCAGGCTCAGCTGAGGGCTCTTATAAGGACCGGCCGGGTAGTTCTGGGGTCAGTGAGCCTGGCAGTGGAAACTGAGGGATTGGTGTTCATCTAAACAAACCAGTGTCTGAACGAGGGAACGGCAGAGGAGGAGAAAGACCACGGACAGTAGTTGGCTGTTAATCACCAGCCAAGTGTGTCCGAGGAGTGTTTCTCTGTCAGGTCCCAACAGAGGCGCTGTGTCCTAGTCCTGTCTGTCTGTGAGCTCTGTACTGTAACAGGCTATAACTCAGTCATTTGTTTTTAGCCAGCCAGCCAGTGGACCCGAGCAGGAATGTGAAGATTTTAATAAGTTCAACAATGAGAGAGGGAGAGGGCAAAATCATCGAATCAGTCACCTGAACTTGATTATGGAAATGAGCTGTGTTTCTGACCCCCCTCACACACAGCCACAGCTCAAGTCTAAGGCTTGGCTATTGTGTCTAGGTCTGTGAGAGGAGCTGACGGCTAACAGTGTGAGTACAGTAGGTCTCTAGGGGAGCGGGTCTCTCCTCTGGACTAGGGGAGCGGGTCTCTCCTCTGGACTAGGGGAGCGGGTCTCTCCTCTGGACTAGGGGAGCGGGTCTCTCCTCTGGACTAGGGGAGCGGGTCTCTCCTCTGGACTAGGGGAGCGGGTCTCTCCTCTGGACTAGGGGAGCGGGTCTCTCCTCTGGACTAGGGGAGCGGGTCTCTCCTCTGGACTAGGGGAGCGGGTCTCTCCTCTAGGGGAGCGGGTCTCTCCTCTAGGGGGGCGGGTCTCTCCTCTAGGGGGGCGGGTCTCTGGACTAGGGGGGCGGGTCTCTCCTCTGGACTAGGGGAGCGGGTCTCTCCTCTGGACTAGGGGAGCGGGTCTCTCCTCTGGACTAGGGGAGCGGGTCTCTCCTCTGGACTAGGGGAGCGGGTCTCTCCTCTGGACTAGGGGAGCGGGTCTCTCCTCTGGACTAGGGGAGCGGGTCTCTCCTCTGGACTAGGGGAGCGGGTCTCTCCAGGCTGTTTTCAGCTGACTCTCTGTTCTTCTACTTTGGATTTTTGTGAGCTGTGTCGCCGCCGCCTCAACCCATTGGAGGAGAAGGTCAGAAGGGAGGGACCTCTGGCTTTCTCATCCAATGGGTTTTAATAAGGAAATGAGGAGAGGGGAATCAGGGTATGCAATTGAGATCTTCCTTATGTTTCACACAGTAGCTGTTAGACTGTCTGACTGTTAGACTGTCTGACTGGGCAGGAACATCAGATCACTTTCAACATGGTGGCTTCTCAACATGCAAGTCAGACTCTTCAGTCACTTAATCTTGGGACCTGGAGCGGATCTGTCACAGCAGGAGCTGGGTTCACGACCCCTATCAACCTCTTACCAGGTTAGACTTGTCACATGACCAGGTCAAACACTGTACTAGCACAGACTCCCACATAGTGTCAGTACACCAGTCTGACCAGGTCATCTAACAAGAGAGGCCATATTGACTCCAGACACGGTCAGTACTAAGACTGGTTATGACTAGGACCTTCTGTTGTCAGTACTAAGACTGGTTATGACTAGGACCTTCTGTTGTCAGTACTAAGACTGGTTATGTCTAGGACCTTCTGTTGTCAGTACTAAGACTGGTTATGTCTAGGACCTTCTGTTGTCAGTACTAAGACTGGTTATGACTAGGACCTTCTGTTGTCAGTACTAAGACTGGTTATGACTAGGACCTTCTGTTGTCAGTACTAAGACTGGTTATGACTAGGACCTTCTGTTGTCAGTACTAAGACTGGTTATGTCTAGGACCTTCTGTTGTCAGTACTAAGACTGGTTATGACTAGGACCTTCTGTTGTCAGTACTAAGACTGGTTATGACTAGGACCTTCTGTTGTCAGTACTAAGACTGGTTATGACTAGGACCTTCTGTTGTCAGTACTAAGACTGGTTATGACTAGGACCTTCTGTTGTCAGTACTAAGACTGGTTATGACTAGGACCTTCTGTTGTCAGTACTAAGACTGGTTATGACTAGGACCTTCTGTTGTCAGTACTAAGACTGGTTATGACTAGGACCAGGAGTTTCACCTGACCATGTGACCTGACCATGAAAAACTCTCATCCCTGGTTGTACCTGAGTAGCTCATTTACCCATGATCTGTTGTCAAGGTTGTCAGACTGCCAATCCACTATGTGTCCAGTGTATGACACAACCCTTCCCCCATATCCCTGTATGAGCCAATAGCCTTACCCCCACATAATCACATGATGCCAGCGGTGGCCAAGCACGTCTCTTATCTGGGTTTTCTCCATAATAATGTGTGTCTACTATCAACAGGCCTCCTCTCAGGAATGTGTGTGTTTAGTCGAATGTGTGTGTCAATGCAACTCTGCAATGCCCTGAAAAGTTAAAGATTAGCCATTGTGTTCCATTTGTGTGTGGAATCGGAATCAGAACTTTGCCATGCAACAAGTGTTCACAAGGAATGAATATGTGTGTAGACCTGTGTCGTTGTGTCGTGGAGGATTGTGTCGTTGTGTAAAACCAGTTACCTTCACTACAGTCTCTCATTAGCTCCAGCATCACTACACAGTAGAATGGAAACGCCCAGTGTTCAGTCCTGTACCTCCAGACTGTATTCATCTCCAGTCAGTCTGTCTGATGTTGTCAATGGGAAGGGTTAGTGTGTGTTGATATCTGAGAGGCAGGCCCTGTGTTACAGATTCCTGTATTACTGAGTTAGCATAGCTTAATGAACAGAAGAGAGGAAAGGGAAGAGATACAGAGTGGGGGAAGTAGAGGAGAGACAGAAGAGACAGGAGGAGGAGTGGAAACAGAGTTCTATTAGTTCCTCAGAGATACTCTAATGTAGACTACTGCTGAGCTTAGAGATACTCTAATGTAGACTACTGCTGAGCTCAGAGATACTGTAATGTAGACTACTGCTGAGTCCAGAGATACTGTAATGTAGACTACTGCTGAGTCCAGAGATACTGTAATGTAGACTACTGCTGAGTCCAGAGATACTGTAATGTAGACTACTGCTGAGTCCAGAGATACTGTAATGCAGACTACTGCTGAGTCCAGAGATACTGTAATGTAGACTACTCAACTACTGCTGAGCCCAGAGATACTGTAATGTAGACTACTGCTGAGTCCAGAGATACTGTAATGTAGACTACTCAACTACTGCTGAGTCCAGAGATACTGTAATGTAGACTACTGCTGAGCTCAGAGATACTGTAATGTAGACTACTGCTGAGCCCAGAGATACCTCAATGTAGACTACTCGACTACTGCTGAGCCCAGAGATACTGTAATGTAGACTACTCGACTACTGCTGAGCCCAGAGATACTGTAATGTAGACTACTGCTGAGCCCAGAGATACTGTAATGTAGACTACTGGACTACTGCTGAGTCCAGAGATACTGTAATGTAGACTACTGCTGAGCTTAGAGATGCTGTAATGTAAACTACTCAACTACTGCTGAGTCCAGAGATACTGTAATGTAGACTACTCAACTACTGCTGAGCCCAGAGATACTGTAATGTAGACTACTCAACTACTGCTGAGCCCAGAGATACTGTAATGTAGACTACTCAACTACTGCTGAGTCCAGAGATACTGTAATGTAGACTACTCAACTACTGCTGAGTCCAGAGATACTGTAATGTAGACTACTCAACTACTGCTGAGTCCAGAGATACTGTAATGTAGACTACTCAACTACTGCTGAGTCCAGAGATACTGTAATGTAGACTACTCAACTACTGCTGAGTCCAGAGATACTGTAATGTAGACTACTCAACTACTGCTGAGTCCAGAGATACTGTAATGTAGACTACTGAGCCCAGCGGGAAACGCCCACCTGGAGTCAGCAAACACAGGGAACTACAGGGAGATATTCTGTCTCTCTGTGTGTAATGACTCAGGAGGGATTTGTCTACTTCCCAGTAGCACGACCCAACACCACCCCTCTGTGATGATGCAGGGCTGGATTTGTCTCCCCAACACCACCCCTCTGTGATGATGCAGGGCTGGATTTGTCTCCCCAACACCACCCCTCTGTGATGATGCAGGGCTGGATTTGTCTCCCCAACACCACCCCTCTGTGATGATGCAGGGCTGGATTTGTCTCCCCAACACCACCCCTCTGTGATGATGCAGGGCTGGATTTGTCTCCCCAACACCACCCCTCTGTAATGATGCAGGGCTGGATTTGTCTACCCAACACCACATCTACCCAATGTAGACTACTCGACTACTGCTGAGCCCAGAGATACTGTAATGTAGACTACTGCTGAGCCCAGAGATACTGTAATGTAGACTACTGGACTACTGCTGAGTCCAGAGATACTGTAATGTAGACTACTACTGAGCTTAGAGATGCTGTAATGTAGACTACTCAACTACTGCTGAGCCCAGAGATACTGTAATGTAGACTACTCAACTACTGCTGAGTCCAGAGATACTGTAATGTAGACTACTCAACTACTGCTGAGTCCAGAGATACTGTAATGTAGACTACTCAACTACTGCTGAGTCCAGAGATACTGTAATGTAGACTACTCAACTACTGCTGAGTCCAGAGATACTGTAATGTAGACTACTCAACTACTGCTGAGTCCAGAGATACTGTAATGTAGACTACTCAACTACTGCTGAGCCCAGAGATACTGTAATGTAGACTACTCAACTACTGCTGAGCCCAGAGATACTGTAATGTAGACTACTGCTGAGCCCAGAGATACTGTAATGTAGACTACTGGACTACTGCTGAGTCCAGAGATGCTGTAATGTAGACTACTCAACTACTGCTGAGTCCAGAGATACTGTAATGTAGACTACTGAGCCCAGCGGGAAACGCCCACCTGGAGTCAGCAAACACAGGGAACTACAGGGAGATATTCTGTCTCTCTGTGTGTAATGACTCAGGAGGGATTTGTCTACTTCCCAGTAGCACGACCCAACACCACCCCTCTGTGATGATGCAGGGCTGGATTTGTCTCCCCAACACCACCCCTCTGTGATGATGCAGGGCTGGATTTGTCTCCCCAACACCACCCCTCTGTGATGATGCAGGGCTGGATTGTCTACCCAACACCACCCCTCTGTGATGATGCAGGGCTGGATTTGTCTACCCAACACCACCCCTATGTCATGATGCAGGGCTGGAACTATAAATAATGTGGTCAGTCAGAGCAACTCCACGATGGACACAGGGCTGACAAAGGTGCCTTGTATGGTTCAATGTGGGTCGATCAGATCACATTGTTGCTGGGCTTAAAGACATCGACATGTTAAAGTATGACCAAAGTCCCCTACTTTCCAGGAAGTGGAGGGAAAGGGGAAAGCCCCAGTGCTCTTGGGAAGTGGAGGGAAAGGAGAAATCCCCAGTGCTCTTGGGAAGTGGATGGAAAGGAGAAAGCCCCAGTGCTCTTGGGAAGTGGAGGGAAAGGGGAACGCCCCAGTGCTCTTGGGAAGTGGAGGGAAAGGAGAAAGCCCCAGTGCTCTTGGGAAGTGGAGGGAAAGGAGAAAGCCCCAGTGCTCTTGGGAAGTGGAGGGAAAGGAGAAAGCCCCAGTGCTCTTGGGAAGTGGAGGGAAAGGGGAAAGCCCCAGTGCTCTTGGGAAGTGGAGGGAAAGGAGAAAGCCCCAGTGCTCTTGGGAAGTGGAGGGAAAGGGGAAAGCCCCAGTGCTCTTGGGAAGTGGAGGGAAAGGAGAAAGCCCCAGTGCTCTTGAAGTGGAGGGAAAGGGGAAAGCCCCAGTGCTCTTGGGAAGTGGAGGGAAAGGAGAAAGCCCCAGTGCTCTTGGGAAGTGGAGGGAAAGGAGAAAGCCCCAGTGCTCTTGGGAAGTCTGCTATGCATGGCTTCCTGTTCCCTGGTATGACTGGGTGTTGGATAAAGTACCCCATTTTCATACTTCAGTAGAAGTACAGACACCTTAAAAGAAAATGACTCGAGCAGAAGTCGCCCAGTAAAATACTACTTGAGTAAACCTATTTGGTTTTAAATGTACTGAAGTATCTAAAGTAAAAGTGTAAATCATTTCAAATCTCTTATATTAAGCAAACTAGACACAATTTTCAGTTTTTTAAAATGTATTTACGGATAGCCAGGGTCACAGTTCAACACTCAGACATAATTTACAAACGGAGCATGTGTGTTTAGTGAGTCCACCAGATCAGAGGTAGTAGGGAGGACCAGGGATGTTCTCTTGATAAGTGGGTGAATTAGACTATTTCTGTCCTGTTAAGCATTCCAAATGTAACCAGTACTTTTAGGTGTCAGGGAAAATGTATGGGGTAAAAAATACATTTTCTTTAAGAATGTAGTGAAGTAAAAGTTGTCAAATGTAAATAGTAAATTACAGATACCCCAAAAAACGACTAAGTAATACTTAAGTATTTTTACTTCAGTACTTTACACCACTGGTATGACAGGCAGGCTCTAATACAGAACAGACTCATATCTCTTCACCCTGGCTCTCAATTCAATAGACTTTAATGACATGGTCAAGTTAAATTTATTACATTGTCAAAGTATACATATAACAAAATGGTGGGACCAACAAGATAGTAATAGTGGAAATGGGATTACCATTTAACAGCAACTACAACAACAATATTAATGAGAATAACAATAATACTTTAAAGCAATACTATATCCAGGGAGAAATAATGTCTCACGCTCTGTCTCTTCATAGCTGATTATTCCTCCTGTATGGTAGAAGTCTTAACCATCTGACTGGACTCTTCTAGTGAAGGGTATCATTGTCAGGAATCTGCTGAATGTCTCAGTTTTGGTGTTTCATCAGGAACCATAGAACTTAGCAGGCTAGAAATAGTCCCCTCAACTGTTCCTAGGGCTGCTCTTAAATAGACCCCTCAACTGTTCCTAGGGCTGCTTGCTCTTAAATAGACCCCTCAACTGTTCCTAGGGCTGCTGTTATAGTGTCTGTGGCCTGAGTTGAGTTTCTGGGGTTGCCAGATTTGCCTCATTACTTGCAGGAAATCTACCTGAGTTTCCCAGAATGCTCCATTGGCTTTCTTTCAGTCTCCAGCTATACTACCTCCACACTCTTAACCCCTTGATGCAACGTATTATATTCTATCCAATGTCGACCTTCTGTCTAGATAATCTCTCTCTTCTCTCTGTTAGAGGCATCTCCGTGTCTCTGTCCAACAAGCTGTTAAAACCCAGAGGTTTCTTATTGGAAATCAATGGCTCCCACCAGCGCAGTGCCATTGAGAACTCTCTCTTGCCTTAATTTAATTCTGTTTTATCTGGTTCCACATCTCCGTCTGTCTTCAGACGGACTGGAGAGACGGGGAGGGGCTGACGCTGACGGAGGGGCTGACGCTGACGGAGGGGCTGACGGAGGGGCTGACGGAGGGGCTGACGCTGACGGGTGGAGGGGCTGACGCTGACGGGTTTAGGGGCTGACGGTGGAGGGGGATGGACTGAGGTGGAGAGCGAGCAGACAGACTAAAGGGAGAGATTTTCTCTCATCACTGTCCTCTATAGCCAATAGCCAAAATTAGCAACATCTCTCTGACTCACTGTCTGTCTGAAAAGCCAACAGGGAGTTTACTAGTCTGAGGATTGAGAGGGGGAGAGAGACGAAGAGGGGGAGAGAGACTAAGAGTGGTAGTGGAATGTTCCAGTCTGTTGGCCAGTGTGCTGTGTTCTCTTAGTCTGTTTTGTGTCTGAGACCTTTCTAATTGGCTGCTGAGGACTGGCCTGGTGATGGATGGATGGAGGACTGGCCTGGTGATGGATGGATGGAGGACTGGCCTGGTGATGGATGGATGGAGGACTGGCCTGGTGATGGATGGATGGAGGACTGGCCTGGTGATGGATGGATGGAGGACTGGCCTGGTGATGGATGGATGGAGGACTGGCCTGGTGATGGATGGATGGAGGACTGGCCTGGTGATGGATGGATGGAGGACTGGCCTGGTGATGGATGGATGGAGGACTGGCCTGGTGATGGATGGATGGAGGACTGGCCTGGTGATGGATGGATGGAGGACTGGCCTGGTGATGGATGGATGGAGGACTGGCCTGGTGATGGATGGATGGATGGATGGAGGACTGGCCTGGTGATGGATGGATGGATGGATGGATGGAGGACTGGCCTGGTGATGGATGGATGGAGGACTGGCCTGGTGATGGATGGATGGAGGACTGGCCTGGTGATGGATGGATGGAGGACTGGCTTGGTGATGGATGGATGGAGGACTGGCCTGGTGATGGATGGATGGAGGACTGGCCTGGTGATGGATGGATGGAGGACTGGCCTGGTGATGGATGGATGGAGGACTGGCCTGGTGATGGATGGATGGAGGACTGGCCTGGTGATGGATGGATGGAGGACTGGCCTGGTGATGGATGGATGGAGGACTGGCCTGGTGATGGATGGATGGAGGACTGGCCTGGTGATGGATGGATGGAGGACTGGCCTGGTGATGGATGGATGGAGGACTGGCCTGGTGATGGATGGATGGAGGACTGGCCTGGTGATGGATGGATGGAGGACTGGCCTGGTGATGGATGGATGGAGGACTGGCCTGGTGATGGATGGATGGAGGACTGGCCTGGTGATGGATGGATGGAGGACTGGCCTGGTGATGGATGGATGGAGGACTGGCCTGGTGATGGATGGATGGCCTCGGCTTGTGTCTCTGTGCTCAATGTGTTTGTGTGTGTGTCCACGCGCGGTTCATTAAATCATCCTATCGCGGTGAACACATGCATCTATCACAGTGTCCTGATTTCTGCCTAATGGTGTGGATGTGCCATGGTGGAAGACACACAGTCCGGAAGGACGGACACACACACACACGCGCGCTAGGAGGCAACCGAGGGGAAAAACAAACTGTTGGTCTAGGAACAGCAGGCATTGACGCGCGCACACACACACACAAACGTACACACGTATACAAGTGATGAAGAGAAGCTGTTTGTTCTTATAGGAACACCACTCACAGAAAGGAACACACATGTAAGTACATAGGAAGAGTGCACACAACCACCGGACCCACCCACACATGACAAACAGACCAGCTGTGTGAGTTCATTGTGTCCAACCCTGCTTCAGAAATCTTCAAAAGAAACTATAAAAATCCCTGAATTTTAATCGGATGTTTATTCTCTGTATAATGCATAATGCATTTGGAGTTCTACTGTAATTAAGTCTCCTTAACTTCCGTGACGTGTGTGGGGTTGCAGTGGTGTTGCAACATTGTGTTTGATCCTCCCACACACTCCACACCTCACCGCCGTGGGGAAATCTCATGTCTGGGCGGCTTCCACACACATTATACAGACGTGTGTGTCCCTATTCTCCTGAGGAAAAGCCCTTAACAGTGAATGACCTGCTCAGTATGGAGTTAGAGCTGCAGAGGAGGAGGGGGGGGTCGCAAGTCAGACGAGGCCCTCTTCACTGTATTTAATTGGTTGGCCAGGGGCTCTGGGGGTTTAATTGTGTGTGTCAGATGAATGAGTGTCAGAGCTCCTCTGCTCCAGTCCTGTATCCTGTTAGACTACACCTGTGACTGACTGGGTCACCTTTTTCCCCTGGCCCTCTGTCTCCTTCAGTCCCTCCAGCTCTCTCAATCCCCCGTCTCCATCCCAAGCTTGTCTATTATGGAGCTTGGTATAGCAGTGTTGGCCTCCTGATTGGTCATGCCTAAGACTGACTCTCACTGCCTGTGTCCCAATTGGGCCCTGGTTCAAAAAGAGTGCACTGAATAGAGTTCTGTTTGAGACTGTCTGTCTCCTCGCAGCTGGCTCGAGCTGTCTCCCCGCAGCTGGCTCGAGCTGTCTCCCCGCAGCTGTCTCGAGCTGTCTCCCCGCAGCTGTCTCGAGCTGTCTCCCCCGCAGCTGTCTCGAGCTGTCTCCCCCGCAGCTGTCTCGAGCTGTCTCCCCCGCAGCTGTCTCGAGCTGTCTCCCCCGCAGCTGTCTCGAGCTGTCTCCCCCGCAGCTGTCTCGAGCTGTCTCCCCCGCAGCTGTCTCGAGCTGTCTCCCCCGCAGCTGGCTCGAGCTGTCTCCCCCGCAGCTGTCTCGAGCCTGGAGAAGGGTGGAGTTTGTTCTTCAAGGCCTACAGTAGTTGACCTGGTCCGTTTCCTTAGCGTATCTTTAAATTGTTAATTTGTTGTAGTGTTGAAGTCTCTGCTAACTACTGTACCTGCTGAAAGTTTCTATTCTTCTCCGTTAACTATCAGACATTTTCCAGGTGAATGTTTTGCCAGGACATCTACTGGGCTGATTTTTAAAAGGCTTTTCTTACATAAAGAAATAGTGATAATTTAATAATGATACTATCTGTATCTTGTTCTTCGTTGATACACTGTTTATCCTCTTACTAAACAAACAACTCATTGTTTAATGATGATGGAAGCGTGTGTGAAGTAGAGTCTCCTGTTAGAACAGCCCTTTACATTTCACCTCCCTCCCTCCCTCACTACACTCCACTACACTACACTATACTATACTACACTACACTACACCCTGGAGGAGAATCAGCCCAATGCTCCTCAGCTAGTGGGTGTAGTGTTAACTAACTGTGTTTACCTCACTCATTCCTGAGCACAAACACTCTCTGAACCATGGATTAAAAGGGTCTGGGGGAATTCCAAGGATACATCTGTTTACACACAGCCTACATCTAACACACTTCATCTCAAAGTCATTACATAAACATGTATATGAATGTGGGTCCTGGGTTTCATTCAACATACACACCAACAACATGCTATTCTATAAATCATCACCCACCTAACCTTCTACAACAGCCTGGGGCCTGGAATAAACCACACGTCTAGATGGTGGAGGGATGGATGGGGGAATTCAGTGAGGGGGTAGTGTGTGTGTGATTGCTCCTGGCCTGTGGTCTTCACCGTGACATGAACATGGCAGCGTCTTGTTTTGACCTGAGGAGGACTTTAGTTTACCCAGAGTACAGCTGACTTCACATTAGAACACAGCTCTTCAGTCCTGACCTTAATGTTTACCAGTTGGAGTTCAGGGGTCAAGTCAACAACCAACGCTGCATGAGCACGATGAGCACGAAGAGAACTGTGTGTTCTACTAAAAGGCAGCGTCTCAATCTTTACAGTTCAAGTTTAGCCAAATTGGATCTATTTGCTAACAAGGTTGAACAGTTGAATATTTATGAACACACCATTCTGTCTCCATCTGTTTGAACAGCATGTTGGCCTGTCCACTTTGTCATGTTGAAATCAAGTGGCCCACCTGATTTCTCAGAACCAGTTACCAATTCCTTATATAATTGTGTTTTATGCTTATTGCACATTTATAAAACCGTCCAGACAGCTATAACAGTCTTTGGCTAAAATGCTGATAGCGGTACCACAATGCAGCGCGTGACAAACTGAGCATTCATTTTCCAGAATCAATGTTCATTTGATACTCTCGTTTTAGTGGTGTCTGTTGTCGTGGTAATTATTCTAATCAGAAGAGACTTTTAGATTTCTTCAAAACAATTGATCTTTATCATTGCTGAATTACTGCAGTAATGGAGTGTTAAGTCAGCCAGGGGTGTGGAGTTAAACCCAATAAACAGGCCTGTGTGATGAAGAACAGATATACAAAGACTCATTCTGCTCTCATGCAACAGACATCAAGATTTACATGGTGCCAAATATCTGGCTCTAGTTCATTTACTGCTTGCTTATACAAACCTACTTCTGTAACCTCGGACACGAGGTCATTCCCTCATGATTTAGTCCAGTGTTCATCTTCCATATGGATAAATAAAGTGGAGATTGGGTCTCCCTGGCACCGACAGACAGGCACACAGACACTAATCATAGAATGGAATGTTGTCTTGTCACCAAGCCATGGTAAATCTAGTGTCCGTGTTCACACAGACACATCGCTTCTAAGAGCCCTATTCTGTTGTCTCTCAGAAAACCAGTGTGAACGTACCAATATAGGAATACATTCTAATGTAAAAGTCATGTGGTTAACATAAGGATGTAATTGTACGACACTGCTCTGAGATCAGTTTGAGGAGTTAAAAGGGTATCGCCAGAGAAGTCAACTTCTCTTCCAGTAAAAGGATTCAGTGTGTTCTGGTGTCCATATGACAGGTTTTTCTGGACTAAACCTTAAATGCAAATGGTGAGGTGAATCCGCTTGTCAGAGAGGAAGATGTGATCTCTACTTTGTTGGTGTGAGAGGCAGGGGGGGGGCATGGTGTGAGAGGCAGGGGGGGGGGCATGGTGTGAGAGGCAGGGGGGGGGGGCATGGTGTGAGAGGCAGGGGGGGGGGGCATGGTGTGAGAGGCAGGGGGGGGGGGGGGCATGGTGTGAGAGGCAGGGGGGGGGGGGCATGGTGTGAGAGGCAGGGGGGGGGGCATGGTGTGAGAGGCAGGGGGGGGGGGCATGGTGTGAGAGGCAGGGGGGGGGGCATGGTGTGAGAGGCAGGGGGGGGGGGCATGGTGTGAGAGGCAGGGGGGGGCATGGTGTGAGAGGCAGGGGGGGGGGCATGGTGAGAGGCAGGGGGAGAGGCAGGGGGAGGGGCAGGGGGAGAGGCAGGGGGAGGGGCAGGGGGAGAGGCAGGGGGAGAGGCAGGGGGAGAGGCAGGGGGAGGGGCAGGGGGAGAGGGGCAGGGGGAGAGGGGGAGAGGGGCAGGGGGAGAGGGGCATGGTGTGAGAGGCAGGGGGGAGGGGCATGGTGTGAGAGGCAGGGGGGAGGGGCATGGTGTGTAAACCAGAGCGGAAGAGGTGAAGCGAGAGGTTTCACTGTCGCTGAATTCTGTCCAAAATAGGCCAATGAGTTTCTATGGACTTATTTTGGACCCAAGATTGTCACCTTCCCGCTTTTGGGACAACGACTCCCATTGTTAGTGTGGAGACGTGCTTCTCCTCATTATATACAGACCTCTGGTGTAAATGCAGAGGTGCACAGAAGGAACAAAGGAGACGAGACCAAAAATACAACATGAGCAGACAAAAGCACATAACAATAACAAAACCTTGATTCTTACGATAAAGGCATTTGGAATATCGTGCAAAATCATAGATTGAAAGGAGTGTAGTAGATCACCAGCCCACGGCTGAAATGAGTGTAGTAGATCACCAGCCCACGGCTGAAATGAGTTTAGTAGATCACCAGCCCAAGGCTGGAGGTCCTTAGTTCAGCAGGTGAAGTAGAGCAGCTCTGACCTTCAGTTTTCTCAGTGTCCTTGGTTTAGTTAATGTCAGTTATGTAAATACACACTGTTGTTGGTGATTTTAAAATGCTTAACTGGAGGTTTGTTCTCTGGAAATGGTTTTAGTCTGTTGGAGAGAATGCTGGAGAATCTTCTTACTGTAGGTTGACAGTCCAGTCACTCAGTCATAGTACTGACTGGGGCTGAAAGGAGCTGGGTGGCCTCAGTGTGAATGACATTTCACTAGAACAACACTATAGAACATAGATCTACAACTGGACCATAATCCCAAGGTCATGACACATGATGAAGACGGAATGTGTTGAGCGTGTCGTTTCCTTAGCAACACCAATGACGAAAATACATGATGGTCCTCCTCAAACAGCTGACACCAATCAGAGCCCAATCACTCTGGGTCTAGATGATAAAGTGGTATGACCTACTGAAGGTCGTTACCGTAGTAACCGCTTCAGACGTAGACCTGCATTCCCGTCCCCCTGTTTGCCCTCTCCTGGGGTCCTGGCAGATTCATCTGAGGTTTGAGGAGGATTGAGGCTGTGGGTGATTGGAGGGGTAACGCGGTGAGGGCGGTGGTTATGATTAGCTCAACGCAGCCAGTGAGCGATCACACGCACTCTTGAGCCCTGATTGCTCTGAGTCACAGTCTGATTGGTGTACTTTTCATTAATTTCATTACATCAATGTTCTCGCTCAACCTTTCCCTCTCTCTCTCCCTCTCTCTCACACACCGATTAGTTTGGAAGTTAAGAGCTGAAAATGACCGGCCACTGTGATTAATCGTGTAAGAATAACCAGCTTGGTGGCTGCGGAAGGTCACTAATTGCCTGCCAGGTGTGGGGAGGGTGATACGGCGGACTGTAATGGATGCTCTGACATGTCTGTTCTCTGCTCTGTGTTTAACCATGGATCTCTTATCTCTCCCTGCCTCCATCCCTGGGCCCTCAAGACACGGCCCTCATCACCCCTCTGCTCAGCCATCAGCACCGCTCCGTTTACAATACACCCCCCCCCCCCCCCCCCCCAGCCCTGCTCCATTTAAGAGCTATTGTTGTCCTAAAGGATTTTCTATGAGCGGAGACAGACTGTGTTTGTGATAGACTCACAGGGCTAGCTCTGTTACTACAGTTATGTTATTCCTGCAGGAGTCCTTGGAGTAGGACTATCAGCTCCAGACCCCCATTCTAAACCTCCTCTGTCTCTTCTCACTCCTCGCTCTCTCTTCTCCTCATTCCCTGTCTTTTCCTCCCCTCTCTTCCACTCCCCTCATTCTTTCTTGGCAGGAGAGGGACGTGGTGAATATCTAGTGAGTTTTGTATTGAGCAGATATGTAGATGTAGAGAACCTCTGTTTAATGGGTCTGGAGGACTGGGCTTGCATCCCAAATGGCACCCTATATAGTGCACTACTTCTGGCCAGGGCCTATAGGGCTCCCATAGTATGGAGTCTCTGGCCCACTTGTGTGTCTCCTCAACCCAGCTCATGACCTCAACATGCTGCGTCAACACAAAGTAAAGCAGGGCCATAAAGTATCCACTATCCTCCACACTACCAGGTGGCCCAGCTTCATTTAGTTTCGTGTATTTCTGCCCTTCAAAAGAGGGGGTTTCGGCATCACTGCTTACAAACGTTCCACTTGATTTACTCTGTTTGATTTCAAGATCCCAGTTTACAGACCGTCATCAAAGCTCTTTTCATGCTCTGTCATCACACAACTGAAGATCTTCGCTCTGAGGTCGTGTGACTCCACTGTAACTCGTTTGTGTGCTGTGTTGACAGCGTGTGTGGTGTGACACTTAGCAACAGCAGCGACGAGGGACGACACCAGAAAGGGGAAGTAATCATTTCCAGGCTGCTGAAGGCTGCTAGAGGAAGTTGTTGAGCTGTAACAGGAAGTCAGCACCTGACCTCTGTAGATACGACCCAATCATCTCTGGCGTGGGCTGTTGGCTGTTCTCCAATGATGGGTCTTGTGAGGACACCGCCGTCGTGGTGATGGGATGGTCCACTGTGAGTGGAGAGTCGACCAACGACCTGCTCCAGAACTCAGTCTGTGTGTCTGGGCATCTTAAACACCCAGCGAAGATGTAACTCCCAACAGGCGTGTGATCATCCACTCCCTCCCTCAGGGAGTCCTCAGCTGCTACTGATGTCAGTATAAAACCTCTTCCCTTTTCTCTGTCCTCAGACACAAATTAATATTTAAACGTTAGCCTGTAATAACTCTCTCGTTGGTGATTGGTACCTCCTACGTCTGTCTGTTCTCCAGTCAGTCTGACAGTCGTCTCTTCAACAGCCTTGACGTGTACGACAGAGAGTCCAGAAACCTGTCACGTTGTACACCAGAGCAGTCTGATATGATCTTCTGAGCCACTCTAATAACTCAATCTGTGCTGTTTACTGAGGCCTCTCTAAAGCTCCACGTTCCTCAACACATTAAGTGTTTATAAATGTGGAGGAGGGCTGCTGGCGTTACAATGATTGATGTGGTAGAATTATGGTGTTCTGGCGGAGGGGTGTGTGTGTGTGTGTGTAACTACGGTTGGTTGGTACACGGCTGATTTTCCGCTCGGTGATTGTGGTAGTGGTGTTCATTAGTGTGTGATTTATTAGGGTCTCCATTAGTCGATGGGGACAGCTAGTCTTACTGGGGCCGACATATAACCAACAAGACATTACAGCCTAAATACTTTACAGTTTACATCTAATAGTTCCACGTGTCGGTACATACACACAACGTGTCGGTCCATACACACAACATGTAGGTCACGTGTCGGTCCATACACACAACATGTAGGTCACGTGTCGGTACGTACACACGGCATGTAGGCCACGTGTCGGTACGTACACACAACGTGTCGGTACGTATACACAACATGTAGGTCACGTGTCGGTCCATACACACAACGTGTCGGTACATATACACAACATGTAGGTCACGTGTCGGTACGTACACACATGTAGGTCACGTGTCGGTACGTACACACATGTAGGTCACGTGTCGGTACCTATACACACATGTAGGTCACGTGTCGGTCCATACACACAACGTGTCGGTACATATACACAACATGTAGGTCACGTGTCGGTACGTACACACATGTAGGTCACGTGTCGGTACCTATACACACATGTAGGTCACGTGTCGGTACGTACACACGGCATGTAGGTCACGTGTCGGTACGTACACACGGCATGTAGGCCACGTGTCGGTACGTACACACGACATGTAGGCCACGTGTCGGTACGTACACACAACGTGTCGGTACATATACACACATGTAGGTCACGTGTCGGTACGTACACACATCATGTAGGTCACGTGTCGGTACGTACACACGGCATGTAGGCCACGTGTCGGTACGTACACACGACATGTAGGCCACGTGTCGGTACGTACACACAACGTGTCGGTACATATACACACATGTAGGTCACGTGTCGGTACGTACACACATCATGTAGGTCACGTGTCGGTACGTACACACGGCATGTAGGTCACGTGTCGGTACGTACACACGACGTGTAGGCCACGTGTCGGTACGTACACACATCATGTAGGTCACGTGTCGGTACGTACACACGGCATGTAGGCCACGTGTCGGTACGTACACACGACATGTAGGCCACGTGTCGGTACGTACACACAACGTGTCGGTACATATACACACATGTAGGTCACGTGTCGGTACGTACACACGACACGTAGGTCACGTGTCGGTACGTACACACGACAAGTAGGCCACGTGTCGGTACGTACACACGACAAGTAGGCCACGTGTCGGTACGTACACACGACAAGTAGGTCACGTGTCGGTACGTACACACGACACGTAGGTCACGTGTCGGTACGTACACACGACACGTAGGTCACGTGTCGGTACGTACACACGACACGTAGGTCACGTGTCGGTACGTACACACGGCACGTAGGTCACGTGTCG